>NC_087166.1:287500-300000 GCF_035594125.1 Scylla paramamosain
GGAATAATTTACACCGACTGTCCTTTCTACTTCGCCTTCCTCTTTCTCATCTCATTCCATTTTATTCTTCGTCATATTTTTTCTTACTTTCCTCAAATAATGTTCACTCGTGTATCTTCTTCTTCTTCTCTCTAGATTTATCACTTTGTTCGTGGCTTTATTAATTTCTCTCACTCTGATCTCGTCTTTCTCTCCTATTGCATTCATGGTGATAAATAGATTAACGTTTCACTCCTACATACTCCTACTGTGTCTGGAGTTTCCCTTTTATATTAAGTCTAATTTTTTTTTCTCCTTTCCTTTGTCACTTGCTTACTGTCTTTATTGATTTCTTTCACTCTAATCTCTTTTTCTGCTAGTACATTCATGGTGAGAAACAAAGTAACGCTTCACATGTACACACACCGTTTTTAGTTCGCTTTAATATTAAGCCTACGATATTTTTTTTCCCTCTATTCCTTGATCACTTGCTTCCTACCATTAATTCATTCTTTCATTCCGTTCTCCTCTTTTATCTCCCAGTACAATCATGGCCAGATGAAAAGTTTAAGTTTCCCTTCAATAAAAGTCCCCTGATTCACTAACAATCTTAACAACCTCCTTACAAGTCAAGACACCTGATGGATTCTTAACAGATTACAGTACACGATAATGAGGGCAAACGTTGAACACAGTGGAAGTGAGTGCGGCGCAGTACATGAGTAATGCCTATGACTGATGACTACCAGCCTCTGAATTTCACCTTCGGAAGTCAACACTATCACTCCAGGGCTCCCCGGCTATTTTTAAAAGGGCTCTTGTTGAAGTCACGCAGGTTTAAATTCTAAGGGTGTTTATAAAGTTCTACTGGCAGATGAAGAACATTTCTACATTATTAACAGGAGAAACACTCTTGGGAACAGGGCTAGTCATCTCTGTGGCCCTTGAAATGAGTCATGGAGAGAGTTGAGCGTTTCAGTATACCGACCCAGGACGGAGGACCCAGGAGGAGACGCAGACGGCGAGCTACTTCCAGACCAAACCATCCCTGCGCACTACTGCCACGCTACCCACGCATTCATTCACCTCCCGCAACCCAGCCCAACCCAGCCTTGCTTAGCCCAGTCCAGCCCAGCGCTCCTGCCGCCACCACGCCCCCGACCCTGAGTTACCACGCCTCGCGAGTGCTTCTAAACACCAGGATGAAGTGCTGCCTCTGTTTATATATAATTGGGCCGATGCCGAGGCTGAGATAATGGTTTGTTGTCTTGCAGGCGGCGGGGAAGCGTCCACCAGGCTACTTATAGATGCTCAGAGGGTCGCCTCGTCTGCCGGACATCTGGAGCAGCCTCAAATTTCCGCATGATAGATTACGTTGTGGGATTAAATTAACTCTCCCAAGTGGTCGGGTCTTCTGTCCCTTCTCCTCCTGCTCTTTTTCCTTTTCTTGCCATCCTTTCTTCTGCCCCTTAACGTTCTCTTCCCCTCCCTGTTCTTTCTTTTGTCTCCTTCTCTACTTTTCTCTTCTTTCCTCCCTATTCTTTATCCTGCCTCCTGCTTCTCTTTTTGTCGCTTTTCTATTCTCTATTTTGCTTCGTTCTTCTCTTCTCCTTTCTCTCCTTCGTATTCTTTCTTTTGCTTTTTTCTTCATTTGTTTCTCTTCCTCTTTTATCTTTCCCCTCGTCCCTCACATATTTCCAGGTTATCTTTTCTTCCGTCTCTTTATTTCCCTCTCTCGTTCTCTCTTCCTCCTTACCTTGCACCGTTTTCCCTTCCTCCCTATTCTTGTTCCTCACTCCGCCTCCTCTTCAATAGTTTCTACTCTATCCAGTTCTTTTGCATTTTCCCATTCATCAATTCTTCTTCTTTTCTTTCTATCTTTTTTTCCCTTCGTTATTCTTTCTTCTATCTCTTATTCTTTCCTATTTATTCATCCTTTCCCCCTTTACTTCTCTCTCTCTCTCTCTCTCTCTCTCTCTCTCTCTCTCTCTCTCTCTCTCTCTCTCTCTCTCTCTCTGGAAGGATGGTGATGGCAAGGATAAGAGAAGAATCCTATAAAGAGAGTCCTCAGGGTGGGGAGGCTGGTTCCTACGGCCATTCCACGCACATCCACCCAAGTCTCTCTCTCTCTCTCTCTCTCTCTCTCTCTCTCTCTCTCTCTCTCTCTCTCTCTCTCTCTCTCTGACATACACACAGAAACATACTACTACTACTACTACTACTACTACTACTACTACTACTACTACTACTACCACTACTACTACTACTGCTGCTGCTGCTATTACTAAGAATTCCGGACACTGATCAAAGATAAGTACGATATTTAATGAAAAAGTAGGCCGCTAGCAGCCTTTACTTAGACTTGACAGAGCGGAGAGAATCGGCGGTGATGCAATTAAGATATGGGTTCTTTTTATTCCAGACATTTAGATCCCCTCCACCTGATAACATTCACCTCCTTCAACATGAGGCTACTTTGTATTAATTTCTTATTTACATTCACCCATGAGAAGGGCAAGATATATCACATGTTTGCTGAGGGTTCTTCCTGCCCCTTTGCCGGAATGCGGGGCCGTCACGGTCTTCTTATGGCCCGTTGTCTGACTCGCTTTACTCCCTCATCACGACTGTTTTCAAAGGCCACAAAGATAATTAGCCAGGTTCTCGCGAGTGTTTCTGCTGCTCATAATGTAGAAATCTTAATAATCTGTCACTACAACCACAAAAAACGCTCTTAAAAACCCGTGTAACATAATTTTTAAAGGCCATAAAGGTGGTCAGCCAGGTTTCTTATGCTGATCACTTTTAAAACTTGTTGATGTGTCACTATCACACGGAAACGCCTTCAAAAACCCGTGTAACTTCAACTACAGCCTTTTGAAAGTAATCGAGGTGCGGACGGAGGTGTTTAAAAATAAGGCTCTATATGGAGATACTGGAAGGGCAGGTGAGGCTGGGCTGTACAACTATTCAAGAGTCCTACTACTACAGGTTGGTATATGGCCGTCCAACACCCACACGCGATTGGCCTGTCGGTGAGCCGCGGGATGGAAGGAGGGAGTGACGGCGATGGGAGAGGCGAGGAGGACCATGGGAGCCTGGAGGTGTGTGTGTGTCTGCGTGTGTGTGTGTGTGTGTGTTGGTTTGATTAAGATATAACCTCACACAACCACTACAAAAATAATAATGATAAAAAAAAAAGTTGTAGCGGTAATACAGCTGTGGCCACAAGTCTGGTAACCTTGAACACTCACATCCACGGCATTTATCAGCGTTCTTCAGCCAAAACTTCTCTGATCTGCTGCAAAATCTCCTACCGAGTGTTTTCTTCTTTCTGAGCGTATGTCAGCGGGAGAGAAGCGTCAACGTAACCGCTAAAATATGCTGTAGAAGTGAATGCAGATTGGTACAAGAGGTCTAGTCATGACTGTATGATGTAGCAGAGAGAGGGAACAACGACAAAAATAGTAGTAGTAGTAGTAGTAGTAGTAGTAGCAGTAGGGTAGAGGGTTGGTTCTAGGTTGCCATTTCCAGTGTGGGGCTGCGAGGAAGACGGGCTACTCAATCATTGGCTACGTGGCTGGGCGTGCAGTGGTGGTCACCCGATGCTGTGTTGTGGTGTTGTGTCATGCGAGTGTTTGAGGCTGGCGCGGGAAACAGAGAGGCTTTGTGGGTGTTGGTGCCGTGCGTGAGGCGGCTCCTGACACCGAGGAATGCAGTGGGTAGGGAAATGTCGTAGGTCAGGGGAAGAATTCTACTCTGCTGTCAGTAAATAATTGGCCAAGTGTGTGTTTTATCCTGTGCGTCACAAGTGTTGCTGGTTGTAAGGCGTGCTTTCATACTAAACCATTAACTAGGTAGCTATCACTAACCACTATTACTACTGCTACTGCTACTACTACTAATACTGCTATTACTACAGCTATTACTACTATTTTAATGTTTCCTCTTACTTTATTACCATTCAGCCACTGCAACCTGTCTTACAATGCACTCCCACGTTTCTGTTGTCGAGTTTACGGGGTCAGGGCAAAGAAAGGCAAATTATATTGGACTGCAGACGTTAAAACTAATGTAAAATCAATGAATTCAGAGATAAAAAAAAATAATAATGATAATAATAATATTCTGGTGCATTTCCTATAGATAATGAATCATGTATGTAGAATATTCTAGATGTCAGTGCAATTGTTATTTTGGTGGCTGAATGCTGAGCGTTCCCCCCCCTCTCTCTCTCTCTCGCCTTGATCATACTTCTTAAAACGCATAACGCATAAAATATCTGTAATGTATGTATCTATTATCAGTAGGACAGTGTACTTTTGATGTATCTCTGCTGATTCCTGCTTTCAATATGCATTAGGAAATATTATCCTATCCTGTTCCTGGTGAATCACGTGCTGGGGGGTTTATACCATGGCGAGCGATGATATAAACTACAACATCTGTTTTCCCGACATATTCCGCTGGACACCAACACCTGTTTCTCTGCACCTGTGTGTGTGTGTGTGTGTGTGTGTGTGTGTGTGTGTGTGTGTGTGTGTGTGTGTGTGTGTGTGTGTGTGTGTGATGCGGCACCAACGACACCTGTTTGCTTTGCCTTCACGCACCACATGCAGATCACGACTTTGATTATCCAGCAAATGTTTTAGTTAATAATAATAAAGTGATATTCGACGGTTTATCAGAGAGGCAGAGGTGACACTCAGAATTTATATATTGATTGGGAAACTTAATATTACGAATAAGAATAGATTAAAGTTCGATTTTTATTAACTGTTTTATGTGTGTGTGTGTGTGTGTGTGTGTGTGTGTGTGTGTGTGTGTGTGTGTGTGTGTGTGTGTGAAATTGTTTGTTATTTCCCTGTCTTTTATCGTGGTTGCCATCTGTATATTTTTATTTGTCTGTCTGTCTGTCTGTCTGCCAGTCTATTTGTCTGCCCGTATTTGCTCACCAGCCCATTAATCTTTCTTTCGTCAGGTTCTTCAGTAGTGTTGTCTGTCTCTCTGTACGCCTGCTAGTATGTCTGTCCCTATTTGTCTTCTTACCAACGTGTTTGTCTGTCTCTTTGTCAGTCTGTCTGCGAACATGCTCATCTTTCTTTCTGCCTGCTTAGCTATTGGTCTGTTTGTCAGCTAGCCTGTTTGTCTGTCTTTCCGTTTATTTGTCTATATATTTTTCCGTCTGCCAGCATACAGCACTGCCTAGCCACACAATGTTTGTTACTCTGTTCTGCTCTCCCCCTCCTCCTCCTCCTCCCTCGTGCAGGTCCCGCCCTCCCATGCTTCATGTCTTCCCCTCCAGACCCGCCCTCCGCCTCCCTATCGCGGACAGGACCCTCCACCCTCGCCTGGCGTCGCCCAAGGGTCATAACAACACAAAGAGAGACAGTGGACCCGCCTCCCCCTCCCTCTTCCACCTTGACAGGCATCCACCACCACCACCACCACCACCACCACCACCACCGCCACCACCACCACCGCGCCGCCGCCACCTCGTCAGACCAGGGAAGGAAGGATGCTGCTTGGATCACCTGCTCTTCTTGGCCTGTGACGTCACTCATCTAATGGATGCTTCAAAAGGTCTCAGGTAATGGCACACGCTCGTTTCTTGACTTGCTTTCTATATACTTTCTGTTACTACTACTACTACTACTACTACTACTACTACTACTACTACTACTACTACTATTAATAAAAATAATAATAACAATAATAGCGATTACATTTTATCATTATTACTACTACTACTACTATTACTACTACAATTATTATCATTATTTATTTTTCATCATCATTATTGTTATTATTATCATTATTATTACTACTGTTACCATCATTATCCTTTTACCACTACTATCTCACTTACATCTCCTGTCTTTAGTGTTTTAATCATCTCTACTCCTACAAATATTCCACATTCACCTTTGTCTATCTTTCACTACTGCTCTCGTTTCATCTTCAGATCCTGATTCTTCATATAAATACTCTCTATCTCCTTGATTTTCTCTCTACTCCTCATAAATCCTCTACGTATTTTTCTTTACTCTTCAATTTCTATCCATTTATTCATCCTATTCTGTTCCTCTCCCCAGTTTGATTCCCTTCCCTTTCCTTCCCCCTCCTCAACTCTTTGCCGTTCATCTGACGAAGGAATCACGAGGTACTGACGTAGCTGCAGGTGATCTGTATGCTCTCCCTGTTCCTCTCCTTGCCTCTCCCTCTGCCCATTCTCTCTTCGCTTACCTTGTTTCCAGCTCATAATTCTGTCTGCATCTCTCTCTCTCTCTCTCTCTCTCTCTCTCTCTCTCTCTCTCTCTCTCTCTCTCTCTTACTGTAGACGTGTGTGTGTGTGTGTGTGTGTGTGTGTGTGTGTGTGTGTGTGTGTGTGTGTGTGTGTGTGTGTGTGTGTGTGTGTGTGTGTGTCTGAGGAGCAGCTGTGGCGCCAACGAAGCGAGGGCGTCTCTCTCTCTCTCTCTCTCTCTCTCTCTCTCTCTCTCTCTCTCTCCTCAGCAGACAATATTCATAAACAGAGGGTTCGTGGATAGTTTTTCTTGCACTTGCATTAATGTGTTTAGTTTGCATTCTGAAACCTATGAGAGAGAGAGAGAGAGAGAGAGAGAGAGAGAGAGAGAGAGAGAGAGAGAGGAGAGAGAGAGAGAGAGAGAGAGCGGTGTCGGCTTTGATGCTCTTTCATTTCGTTGTTGTTGTTGTGTTGTCGTGGCGTCGTAGGGTCGTGTTACCTGCTCCCTGACTCCCCTCTCCCTCCTCCCTCCCACCATTTCCCCAGCATCCCTCTCCTCCGCTGCTCCCTCGTGCGAACCATTTCCTAAAGCCTATATTACGATTACAGGAGGTGGGACAGGGCACGGAGAGGCCACGAAGGACAGGCTGGGAGGGGTTGGAAAGAGCAGATTAGGTTATGCGAAGGTTGGTGGGACGTGCATGGGCAGAGACGTGTTTGGCATGGGTCGAAGCAAGAGCTGATGGGGTGAGATGGGTCAAGGAGATACTGGTTGTGGCGGGGCGTTGCTTTAAGGATGTGAATGAAAGTGGCCATGCAATTGTCAGGAACGTAACAAAAGTAAATTGAAGAAGCTAGAAGAACTCGTCAGGCCGACACGTGACAGTTCCTGCATGAAATATAACTACCTATTTCCACCTATCACCTTCATCCATAAATTAATCTAATGTTCTTTTCAAGCTCTCCAATGACTCGGCACCAACAGCTTGATCACTGACAGCCACCGTGACTTACTGCTGTTCCCTGCTGCAGTTTCATTCCAACACGTTCCACTCATGTGTTGCGTCAGATATACTTCCCCTTTCCACATCTTTGCCGCCACGTCTGCCCAGCTGGTCGCCTCTTGCCACTTTATCTCGTACTGTTTAGCGTTATAGGCTCTCACACGTATTTATTTATTCATTTTAATGTTGCAGAGATAGTTATTCGGATTAATTTTTTCCTCTCTTATTGATGTGAAGTCCTTGTCAAACTATCAGCGGAATAAAAAAAAAACAGCCTTTCAACCCCAGTAACTTCCAGTACAGCCTGATGGAAGTAGTTGTGGTAAGAGTCAGTCTCTCATGTAGGGCAGGTATTCTCAACGCTGCGTCGTCTGATCTCAATAACTTTCCACAGATTCTATTGATAGTTACCGTAGTGATACTTTAACAAGGACTGTGCTCCATCAATTGGAAAAATACGTTCAAGATTACAAGCATGATAGCGTTTGAGGTCAGTGAACCATCTTGCGCTATGCGATTTTATTATATATATATATATATATATATATATATATATATATATATATATATATATATATATATATATATATATATATATATATATATATATATATATATATATTTTTTTTTTACTTGAGGACACAGTGGTACTTGCATAGCACTGTAATATTTCACGAAACATAGAATAAAGATATGTATTCTTAAGCTGCTTTTCCATCACAGTGAGAAAGCAATAATAGTGATTGTTACGTTACTTCCTCCTACAGTCCGCAGCTGCACAGGAGGGAGAGTGACGTGGTAGACAAGCTGCTTCTTCAGATCAATACAACGAGAACGACTGTACGTGAGATTTGTTTTTGTGTGTCTCTGTTGTGTCGATTACGGAAATATTCAATAAGAGATCTTCGCGTCAAGTGTTCTAGACGTGTACAATGACGTGCCTCTAGCTTCTTGCTTCTTACAGACCATAAACTACATGAAAAATTAATAAATTAATACATAAATAAATAAATAAAAAAGCCAACGCACAGAATTCATATAGATATTTTCGAAGTTTCTGCATAATAAGTACATGATGATGATGATGATGATGATGATGATGATAATGATAATAATAATAATAATAATAATAATAATAATAATAATAATAATAATGATAACCTGTGTGCAAACTTCTACCTTATAGTCTCCATCCAGAAATCAATCTCTCTCTCTCTCTCTCTCTCTCTCTCTCTCTCTCTCTCTCTCTCTCTCTCTCTCTCTCTCTCTCTGTCTGTCTCTGAATTCTTTACATACCAAATAATATCGAATCTCTTGGCACATCATCCAATACTGATCCCTGCACTTGCACTACACCTTTTCCCAGCGCGCGTCACGAAGGCAAACCACTTTTTTCTCCCATAATACAGACGCATGGTTACAGTCACACCCACAGCGGCGCTACGCCACGTGGGGTGCACGCCCGCGCCCCGCCTCGCTGTCCTTCCTGCCAAGCACAACACTGCGCCAAATTAAGCTGACATTGGATACTTTTACGTCCCTAGTTGAAAAAGAATGATGTATAATTTTCAATGAACTGACTGAGGAGCTGACGTGACCTCGTGCCTGGTCTGCAATGGTGAGTCTGCGGGAGTGTGGCGGTGGCTGGTGGTGAGGGCAGCCCGCCGCCGCCAACACCATCACCACCACCACCTCTGTCACCATGCCTCATGTCATCGTTTCAGAAAAAAAAAGTTCACTTCGTAATGTTATATATTTCACTACGTAATGTTATATACTTTGGCAGGTCTCCAGGATTTTTGTCTATAAATTGTCATATATATATATGTGTGTGTGTGTGTGTGTGTGTGTGTGTGTGTGTGTGTGTGTGTGTGTGTGTGTGTGTGTGTGTGTGTGTGTGTGTGTGTGTGTGTGTGTGTGTGTGTGTGTGTGTGAGTGGGAACCCTACAAAGCTAAGAGAGACGAGAAACAAGGAAGAAGGAAAGACGACACGGAGGAGGAAAACATACACACAAACATCCATTGCCGAGCAGATGTTCTGAAACACAGGATGAGAATTAGCTCAGTATCTAAGGCAACTGTTGGGACGAGAAAATGTACAATATAATAACCTTACCCCCCACACAGGTCAGCAGTGATGTGGCCAGACTGAGCCGCGGCGGGGAACGCTGGAACAAACATACTCGGGAGGCGATAAGTGTGTACGTGGCATGATATAAAAATAAGAGTGAATAATATCTTAGATCACGGGAAACTTCAGGTGTTCAGCCATGTACGTAGAGTGAAGGACTGATAAAACAGTAATGGTCAGCATACACGAGGCGGTAAACATTATCACAGACATAAGTGAAAGGGGGAAAAGGACTTACTTTAATTGAGGTATAAATAGGACACGAGGACGAAAAATTGTTAGCACTAGTAATACACGAGCAAGCGACTGAAGCTGATATCAAAATTTATGGTGGGAGGGAGATGTGAGCACGTATTCATCACAGACACACAGAGGGGAGAGAAGCTGTCATCTCACCTGATAGATGAAGTGGAGTCCAAGAGAAAGTCATGTTCAATAGAAAATTACAGTTGTACACCTTCAGGCAGACTAGTTCATTAAAAGACCTGATGATATAAAGAAAAAAAATATATACCGGCGAATGTTCACTGCAAAAAGAAAATAAGAAAATAGTGTGCTAAGCTTTGTTAGAGATGTTATATATTGACTGAAAAATGTTATTGAGTCAGTGGATAAAATGTGGAAGCGTGTATGTGGAAGAGTGCAAGTCATGTCCAGGCTTAAATATTTCATAAGGCGGCTGGAAATATACGCATGGTACGAGTGAGACTGGTCAGCTAAATCCGCAGACTTTCTTCAGCGATAAATGTTTAAGGGGGAAACACACATGATCATTATTAAGGACACTGCGATTTACTGAGAGAGGTGGTCAGGCTGAGTAACACTGCTGGAACACTGCTGGTGCACGCAACTGAAGGGTTGTCGCCTACACCCTCACTCACGGTCATATGCATGCTGCTACCTGAAGGAGGCCATGCGTGAATCAAATTGTGAAAATAATAATAAAGTTACTAGTTTTACTCATGCAATTAGAGAAACTATAGGAATGTGATCAGGTGGATGTCATAGGATCTGACTAAATATTGGATAATGGATAAATAAATGCAAATAACAAAAACCAGTAGATGTAAGACGAGTGGAAATTATACATAAGTCATAAATTATAGTAAAAGTAAGGTGACTGTTTTGTTGGTCTTCCTCTTTGCAATGCACGACGGGAGCTGATGAAAATGTTGATACAATTTATATGACGAGGGAAGAACTCCACGGAGCAGCTTTCAGAATGATTGCGAGGTGAACCTGAAGGAGACATTAAATTACAGCTGAGGCTCTGGGCTCCTACCTAACTGTGAATGGTACACTAACATACGTCAGGATATTTACTTGAGTGAACCAGACGAGAGGAGTTTATGTGTATTCTGAAAAAAAAAAAAAAAGGGGTAGTGTTTGAAATAACGATAATGGTTGTCAAGATTCATACTACTGGAGAGAATATAACTCGCATGTGTCTAGTTGTGATTTGTTCAGCCCCACTCCACTTTGATATACGGTTCATCCACAGAGACAGACACGAGGAAGGATATACAAACTGAAGGCCGTCTTTGATAGTACGTTCTTACTTGAGAAGCAATTTAAAAGCAATAAAATTAATGCGTTGGTCCTATCTTAATCTATCACCAAGGACAAGCATTAGGTTAGTGAAGAGACGAGTTGTGGTCTGTTTAGGTTCGACTGGAATATAATGATTCATATGAAAAAATAAATACGCTAACATTAGTAGTAGTAGTGGTGGTGGTGGTGGTGGTGGTGGTGGTGGTGGTGGTGGTGGTGGTGGTGTAGTAGTAGTAGTAGTAATAGTAGTAGTAGTAGTAGTAGTAGTAGTAGTAGTAGTAGTAGTAGTAGTAGTAGTAGTAGTAGTAGGAGGAGGAGGAGGAGGAGGAGGAGGAGGAGGAGGAGGAGGAGGAGGAGGAGGAGGAGGAGGAGGAGGAGGAGGAGGAGGAGGAGGAGGAGGAGGAGGAGACATCGGTGCAATGCCGGAGTGCAGACCAAGCACGTGAGCCACACCAAATGTTAGGTACACTATTTATTCATTTTTTTTTCACGAATATCATATTCAAGGAGAGTAATTTTCGTATTTTTAACATTTTGTGTAACTCAGCGTAAATAATCCCAGCGAGGAATTTGTGCGCTACGCTTGGTGGATCAGATTCCCTACAAGGTCCTGTGTTATAAAGAGCCTTCACAGCTTCTCGTCAGTAATTTGTGGCGTGGGCAAGACCAAGCAGCATTACATCCACATAAACCAAACATATCGACAAGGCATTCAAAGTCTTAATAAATGCGGACTCAGAGATACGTATAACATTCACACGCTATAGTCAGTGTGTGCGTGAGGGGATTAACGAACGCAGCAGAAGACATGCAAGTGGTGGGTGTGACAGAGGGAGGCACAAAAGACCCAGCGTATTGGAGAAGGAAGTCAGTGGATGAGCCAGGTGGAGAGAGCGGTGAGGGGAGCTATTCTTCAGGACGCCCAACACACAACAAAGCCTACCAGTCGCGCTCGGAAACAACACCCCACACCACCGGCTGTCTGCACCACAAGCTACTGACGCAGAGTGACCAATCAGCTTTCAGCACACGCCAGACAGTTCAGGACTTAATAACAGCTGTCTGGATGTGCTGTGTGCCATGATAACAATTAGGACTGCAAGCTTATGGATTATACAAATGATAAGATATTAGACAGCGGTAAAGATTTAGTACGCTGACACATAAACAGGCGAAGATAGATTGATTAGTGACGGGTAATGAGTGGTAATCTCTCTCTCTCTCTCTCTCTCTCTCTCAACAGCACAATATGATCTTCAGGAGAGACCTCGCAGGCGGGGGCGCATTTATCACCTCCAGAAGGCGAGGCAGGGAAGGCGGCGCTGAAAGGCTGGGGCTGTGAGGGTGCGGGCGTGGGGTGGCGGGGGGGAGGCCAGGAAAGGCGTGTATAGGATGGTTTTGGGGTTAAGGAAGATTAGGTTTGTGGGTGGTAGGAAATGAGAGAGAGAGAGAGAGAGAGAGAGAGAGAGAGAGAGAGAGAGAGAGAGAGAGAGAGAGAGAGAGAGAGAGAGAGAGAGAGAGAGAGAGAGAGAGAGAGAGAGAGAGAGAGAGAGAGAGAATATTCTATGGAAATATGAAGAGTAAATAAGTG
>NC_087166.1:302500-372500 GCF_035594125.1 Scylla paramamosain
TCCCTTTCTTTTTCCTTCTCTTCCTCCTTCGTCTCCTCCTCCTGTGTAATTCAATGAAAAATTTATGTAATTCTTCATCTTCTTTTCATTTCCCTCTTTCTTTTCTTTCTTCCTTCTTCCCTTGTTCTTATTCTCCTCCTTTTTCGTCTCCTTGTCTTCCTTCTCCTTCGTCTCCTCCTCTTCCACCTACCATTTCCACGTCCCTATGTTGAATCTCCCTCCTCCTCCTCCTCCTCCTCCTCCTCCTCCTCCTCCTCCTCCTCCTCCATTTCGTCCCCGCGGCGAAGAAGGGTGGGAGGTGTTGAGATACTGAACAAGGGAGGTGATGATTGGGTGGAGAGGGGAGGTAGAGGGAGAGGAAGGGAAGTGTTGAAGAGGGAACATGAAGGCAGGGTTGGTTTGGTGAAGGAAAGGTTTGGGAGAGGGTTGGGAGGAGAGTAATCGCGAAAGTGGAGGGACAAGAAGAGACTGGAGAAGGAGGAGGAGGGAGAGAGGCAAGAGATAGAAAGGGTAGATGAGGGGATATGAGATGAGGTATATGATGGAAGTGAAGAAGGTGATGAGGGAGGGAGAGAAGAAGAGTAATTCAAAGGAAGAACGTTGGAACAAGAGAAGGCAAAGAGGGAGGAAGGAAACGAGAAGGGAGAGAAGTATTAAGGAGGAGAAAGGAAGGAGGGAGGGAAAGATGAAGGCAAGAACTCGGAGGAAGGAAGAAGGGAAGGATGAAGGAGAATGTTGTGAGAAATGAAGAGAAGGAGAGAAGGGAAAAGGATGAAGACAAGGACTCGGAGGGAAGGAGAGACGGTTTGAGAGAAGCGAAGGAGAGAAGGAGGGAAGGACTTGTCAGGTGAGGAATGTCTCGTTGTGTGTATTATATCCTTTCTGAGTGACAACCATTGATTACTTAACAAGGTGTGGAGTTTTGAGACTACTAAGAACCTGTATGTGTGTATGTGTGTGTGTGTGTGTGTGTGTGTGTGTGTGTGTGTGTGTGTGTGTGTGTGTGGGAGGGGTGGGCGGGTCACGGGGAACAAGGAGCTGTCTGGCCCTTATGGTGACGCGGGTCAGGGTGGAGGGCGCGGGAGGAGGCGGCCGTCAGATAAGGGCGCCAGGTACTCGTATTTGGCAGGGTGGGCGGCGGTGCGTGGCGTAGGAACGACTGTATCACGGCAACCACTCATCCATCTGTGTGTGTGTGTGTGTGTGTGTGTGTGTGTGTGTGTGTGTGTGTGTGTGTGTATTACTTCAGTTTGTTCTATGTACAAATGGATGTGATTAATGTTTGTAATATTTTTTTATGTGTTTTTTTTTAACAATATTTATCTATCTATGTATTTATGTATCTATCCACCGATCTACTTGCCTACATCAATCCATCATTTATCTATGTATGTATGAACTCGTATGTATCTGTGTGTGTGTGTGTGTGTGTGTGTGTGTGTGTGTGTGTGTGTGTGTGTGTGTGTGTGTGTGTGTGTGTGTGTGTGTGTGTGTGTGTGTGTGGAGAACAACCTATCTTATCCATTCATTTAGCTATTCATCAATGTATTTATTTCAGTACGAGACCAAACTCGATAATTTATGGCTTCGTGATTCTACGTAAATTCTGAAATCAATATGAACTTCTGAGCTTAGAACTAACACACTGACATTAGGATGGAAGCTGATCACACGACCACTTCAAAGGTGACTTGTATAATATCACCTTATAAAGCGAAACAGATACTATAAATACACTACATACGACGTACGAGCCAAGGTCCCTATTTTAAAACACATTGGAGCCTCACAACGATAATATTTAAGTCTCTGAGGTGTTTGGCCGAGTTTTCAAGTATTTTATCCAGCGATGATACCTTATTCTTGTTAAATAAACACTAGAACCATGAAAGCTCCCTTGAAAACCTGAATAATGAAGGTCTGTATTTTGAAACACTTCAGGCTCTCATCAGGACAACTTTCAAGCCTCATAGATATTTAGATGGGTTTTCAAGAGTGTTCTACCCAGTGATAAGCGTAAAATTCTTGTTAAATGACCACTGGAATCTTGAAAACATCCTTGAAAACCCTTATGATTTCTACAAAGACTGTTGAAGGTAGCGAGGTAAGAAATGGTTAAGGATTCAGTCCCAGGCTTTTTCTGGTGGGAGGTGATGGAGCAGCAGGAACATAACAACGTAACCTAACCTGAATTGTGTTCCTACTGATGTTCACAAGTCCCTGATTAACCTTTTTGACTCCACGCTTTGAGAATTGACACCTTCAGTAGAGCTTTTTTTTTTTTTTTATAGCCTTTTTTGGTGTTCTAGTCCAGAATCCGCTCTCACACAAATAAAAATTTCTGCAGCTTCCCAAGGTTAATAAAATGTTGTCTTACGTAAGTTCAGAATATGATTTTTTGAAAGGCAACACTGACAGTCAACTCTAATTGTTTAAAGCTTTCACTGGCTGTAGTTATACTTTTGTTATGTGAGATTATGTGGGTAATGAAACAGAATATTAATTCCAACAGTATCATAAATCAAAGGGTGACGGATATTCTGCTGATGTTTTGCCAATACTCCCACGCAGGATTTCCCATAACTCATAAAGCAACAATATGGCGCCTTTCTCTTTGTTACACCCGCATATTGCCTTCAAAACTCCTCGATCAATGGTATTATGCTAATGTCCATTTGTTTCATCACTCCTACCTACGTACCTTTATCGAAATCTTTATAATAATCGAGTATATTAAGATGTCTTGTCACAATTTCCACTTATTACTCTTCAAAACTCTTCAGTGAACAATATCGCCGTGTACTGTCCACGATTTCCCACGTTTTCGTAAGGAACTTGTACACAAAAGAGATTTCAGGATACTATACAGTCATTTCAGGGCAAGTCTTGTTATTTGTGGAGAGAGAGAGAGAGAGAGAGAGAGAGAGAGAGAGAGAGAGAGAGAAAGCCGAGCATAACAGTGAACTCGAAGCAGACAGTGACAGAGATACAGCTAAAAAGAAGGCATCATTATATTCTGCAGCCTGTGTACACCTGCAGATAACAGTGGATTTGCAGCAGACAATTGTGGAGATGACGTGGTATTGCCCCTCCCCTCCCTCCCTCCCACCCCCCCTTGACTGCTCCACTAATCCTCCGTGACACCTCCATTCCCCTCGCATGACTTGGCAACACACGTAGTACTCCCGAGTCTATTCTACCGCTGCTACAATGCCCCGCGTCTCGAGCTTGTCTGTCATGTAATGTGTTCCTTGCCACTTCTTCCTTTGGTTTACCTTTCAGTGGTGTTGTTCTCGTCGTTCTAACTTGATGCTACTGGTAATAATAATAATAATAAGAAGAAGAAGAATAAAAATAATATGAAGATTAAGAATGAGAAAAATAAGAGTAATTCGTTACAATAATAAAAAAAACAAAAAAAAACTCAACTTATTTACCTACTTCTTTATTCATTAGCCTTCAAACTTCAAATTCAAATACTTTTTTTTCCAGCAAAACTTAAAATATCATTATTATTAATAAGGAAAGTTATCAACAATCTTACATTACTTTCAAAATTACCATCATTAAGAAAAGCTTGCAATCTATTTATTTATTATTATTATTATTTTTTTTCTTTCCCTAGACAGGACTTATTTCCCACATTTATTATCTCTTGATGTTCGATTCTATCCCATATAGTTTCATAGTCGTGGAGTGCGTGAAGTATGTCAAACTGATATCAACATTGCCTCTCCGCCATCTGCTTATAATGTACATACGTATATACATGAAGGCAGTCCTGACACTCACTGACTCCACTATGCACAATACACTGCCATCGTAAGACCTTCACTGTAAAGTCACGCCTGTAAACAAGTCGTCAACTAACCTTACAGTGAACATTTTCAGCTATATGTAGTGTTATTCAGATACTCTATTTTACGTGCTAGCAGTCAGCTGTAGGAGTAAAATCCTACTTCTAATCTTGATGTCTGATTTGCACTACATTTGCACCATTTGTTACTCGTTGTACCCTGACATACATGCGTCTTCACATGAACTTTATCAGATCATAAGCCAAATATTTTTTTATGTTTTAATGGACTAACAACAACAACAAAAAAAAAAAAAAAAAGGAAAGAATATCTTATCCCATGATATACACGTACTCAAAACTAAACATCTCGCTCATTCTCCCTACACTGGGCTTCACTGCCTGATGGTGCAGTCACTGTCCAGCATAAAGGTGTCTGTTTGATCCGTCATGCGCATCAATGTTTTCATCACAAGAGAAATCACACACGTAAATATTGAATAGCACAACACAACGGGTGTCCTTCTAGCCCGTATTAGTCCCCCTGGCTCGTTCTCTCTGATTGGACGCCACAGACTTAAATATAAAAATTTACGCCACTACTACCTGTGTCTACAATTTCGATGACTCTTCTACATCGATACGTATATGATCTTAATATAAATAAATGCAAAAATAAGTTTTTCTTATGATTCTGTATACGATAAAGAAAGATTAGACACGCTCACTGGGCGAATTTCACCTGGCTGGTATGCACGTCACGATGAAGCAAGGCAAGCGCACCCTGCTCTACACAGACTACTGCAAACTTGTAACCTTTATTTAGTCATCCGACAGATTAGGCAAGTGTTCTTCAAACCTGAGTCCCTGCACTTTTCCGGGAGCTTTTGCGAAATTCATGTACCGTAGCGCCAAGGATGATAAATTACAAAAAAAAATACACGAATATTTGATATTTTCTCCATATTTAAGACTGAAAATGCATAAATAAAAGTAATATGTCTCTATTTTCAGCATAGGAAATAGCTAATAAAATAAACAAAACAAAGCAACACATCTCAAACTCGTGAGGCTTGAGTTGCGTCTGAGTGTAACATGCTATAACATAAATTTGTAATACTTTGATCTCATTTTAAACTAATTTCCTACACTTATAATTTTCCTCCTAAAACATCTGTCTTTTCGTGGTGCACATTATACACACAGGCCATGTCATGTACCCTTCCATGCACCACATTTTTTCCAAGCATCCTTTGAGGAAAAAAAAAAAAAAAAAAAATGCACCGTGGCTATTACTGGATTAGGCTACCACTGCTGTCATCCGCTGGCGGCTAGGTAGACTATAGAGAGGCCTTGCTACTATCATGATTTTTGTTCCACCGTAGTAAGAGAGCTTGTAACACTCGGAGTACTTATTCATAACCAAATGACTGAAACGTAGAAGATTTGACACCAACTC
Organism: Scylla paramamosain; assembly: GCF_035594125.1. Lineage (NCBI taxonomy): Eukaryota > Metazoa > Arthropoda > Malacostraca > Decapoda > Portunidae > Scylla > Scylla paramamosain. The sequence continues at coordinate 307,756 of NC_087166.1, forward strand.
TGAAACAAATTAACATGTACTGTAGTTGGGTAGGGCTGGAGAAAGGTGTAATTTTTGTTTCCAATGGAGCAACGAAAAATCCCAGATGCCAGAATACCTAACAGTCAAGAATACAGAGAAATCACTATGTAAATGACTCCACCACTTCAACAAGCTGTACTAACTATGCCCACAAAATCACAATCATCTTTCATCTCCCACCAAGACGACCAGATGTGTGTGTGTGTGTGTGTGTGTGTGTACTTCTAATAGAATTTGCTTGTATGAATGTGCTAACACAAATAATCACGAGTAAAAAAAAATATAACTAAATTCTGCACATAATAGAGACCAAAGTAGTGGTTATCAAGACAGTCTGCACATGACTAGTAATGTTTGAAGAAAGTATCTAGTTTGTTTACAAGGGTTAGGGAGACTTATAGCTGAGTCTATCTCTGAGTCTAACACAAAACAAAACACACAACCCGATCCATTATATCAGATTATGCTTGTTCTATTTTTTCCTCTCTTTGGTGAGGATGGAAAAGTTTATCTTGGCTCCTGGTAGTTTGTTTATCATTATCATTATTTCTTTCTTCTCAACCTAACATTAAACGTGCTGAACAAGACTAATTACTAATGCCAGCTTCCTCGGGCGAGTGATCTACCACTGAAGCCTCATCCATCTCTTTTGAGCCTGTCACTGTTCTCTCTCTCTCTCTCTCTCTCTCTCTTGCCGCGTTGTAATTTTTTGTCAGTATCACCACCGTATTTCCTTCCTCTTCCATAGCCGCAGTGTTATCCTAATTGTTATTTCCACTGAATTCATCAAGAAGCGTAAGCCGAGTAGAATTTATACTGCAGAAGACAGAGTAAGACTGAGACGGGGGATCAGCTGCTGTGACCACTAAAGGGAGCACCCATATGTCAGTACGTCAACACTATTGCCATCAGGACTATCGCCTACCACGTCTTCCACGCCGCATTTTCTTTCTTTCTGTTCTTTTTTTTTTATAATTTTTTATACAGTACCTAAAATCTCCATCATCGTCCAGTTAGGCTATTGTGATGATCTCAACAAGTATAGCCAAGCCTAATTCACCATAAACTAAATTAACCTTACTGGTATTCTACGCTACTACCTATACACACTTGCAAATATAACGCGGTGAAAAAAAAAATAAATGAAAATAATAAAAATAATAATCCACGACTGATACATGTGAAATGGTGAGAATGAAGATGTGCACGATGACACAAGCAGGAGGCGCCAGGGTGTGACGGCCTGCTAGCCAAACACTGCCTGCCTTGGCTCTCAACACAGGCTGGTAATTACAACAGATAACGTTAAGGATAGTTCTTACTGGGATAACATGAACACCACACGCAAATAACAAAATCATGCCTATGTAGTAAAAGTAATGGTAGATGGCTTCAAAGGAGCCGATTAGGAGGCTGCCATGCTGAAGGCTATGATGACACAAAACAACATTACTGGTATCCACGAACACACTATCTCCAGCCACGGGTACTCACCTCCCAGCTGTCTTGTGGAAGTACTGTAGTCTTATCTCGAGGCACGGTCTTTCCTTTCTCCACACACAACACACACACAAATAAAAGTTTCCCAAGCGTGTCTCCCTCACTCCCGCGCGAGTCGCCTCCCCACTGCCGCTGTTTACATTAAGGCGGCCTGTCACGTGTCGTAACTGGGCCTCCGCAATTTATTATTTACATATTTTACATGATCTCCACATTACTTACATATTATCCATAGTTTCTGTATTTATTTTGTTAACTTCTCTTAATATGTAAATACTGAATACGCTTCAAATTTAATCTTTTAATCCCTAAAAAATATATCTCCAAATTATACATCATTACATTTTTTTTTTTTTCATGTTTCGAAGAACTCTTCATTTAAGAATACTGTGGCCATGCTGTGAAGGATTATACAATGGATACTGATCAAGACTACATAACACTAAGCATTTTGTCTTGCCTGGAGGCGGCACAGCACTCCTGTCTTGTGAAAGCAATATCTCTTATATACATACATATATGTATATATATATATATATATATATATATATATATATATATATATATATATATATATATATATATATATATATATATATATATATATAACGCATATTTCTGAAGAAACTGACATATTACATGTAGCAAATTGGGGATGACTGTTGATTTGATCGCCCACAATCTCAGCTCAGTCTATAACAGTCCTGGTGCTTAGCGCACTTTGTAGTAACATAATAGCATCTCTAAATATTTATGGTTTGGTGCTCAGTGCAATGCCTCCCGAAGAGAACACAGCGAGTACATCCAGTGGTCACGTTCCCACCCAACACAGAAAAAAAAAAAAAAATGTTCCTATCATAATCTGTTTTCTTGGGTTTGTTATGTATACATTCGAGTGTGTGTGTGTCTGTGTGTGTGTGTGTGTGTGTGTGTGTGTGTGTGCGTTGTTTAAATCTACACACACGATGTACTCTTCCGGGAAGCAGGGATGCCTATAAACAAGCATCCAAGTACGCGCGATCACATGAGTGGGCGTATTTGTGTCTGGCGGGTTTGTGTGTCAGCGCGTATGTGTGCATGTGTGTCCAAGGTCACGGCCCAGCTGAAAGAGAGAGAGAGAGAGAGAGAGAGAGAGAGAGAGAGAGAGAGAGAGAGAGAGAGAGAGAGAGAGAGAGAGAGAGAGAGAGAGAGAGAGAAGGTGGAGTCGCAAGGGGAGGAGAGAGGGAGATGGTAAAGATGGATAGAGGAGGATGGTGTCAATGCAGGAGAGTGAAGTGGAGGAGGAGGAGGTGGAGGAGGAGAAAGAGGAGGAGGAGGAGGAGGAGGAGAGGAATGACGTAAGGGTACTGGCAGATGTTCGAGAGTTATCACAGCAAGAGAGAGAGAGAGAGAGAGAGAGAGAGAGAGAGAGAGAGGCAGCTGGTGAAGACCTTACTAACTGAAGCAGACTTTCTGAAGGAGGGTAGGACATCAGGCTGCCACGGGACACACTCAGAGTCATCACAAGCAAATCTTTTCCCTTCCACTTACAGTCTGCTAGGTTACAATCACGGAACAATCAACCTCACGTGTTTCTGAATAAGTGCTGCATTTTTTAATTATTCATTTTTATCTATTTTCTTATTCAGGAGATGGATTCTGGGCGTTAGTCGTAAGTACACAGCCTCCCCGCACGCCCGAAGCCTGCTGGGGTGCTCCTGAGAGGGAAAGGGGAGGGAGGGGTGGGAGTGTGGGAGGAAGGGAGGATTAAAGAAGGGAGTGCATTGAGAAGCGCCTTTATTCGCAACACATACTATTTATTATACACGAGGAGCACGACACATCTGCAAATCATGATTATATTTTATTACTTTTCTCAAACACTTACTTATTTGTGTCCCATAAGTTTTACAAAGTTGAACAAATACGAAATATGTTGAGGAATTATAAGTTGAGGAATATTTATTGAGAGGAAAAAAAAATACATATACTTCTTTCTATATATCAAAGCCGTCAGCAAATAACTCACTGTTAAGCAACATTTTTTTTTTCCACTAGAGAAAAACATGCCGTGTTTTTTCTCTTACAAAGCACGACTCACATTTCGAACACCGTCATTAACGATTTTCCAAGAGACTTAAATGTTGAGTTTAGCTTTTACTTCTTTTTCTGAACCTATCTCCTACAGACTCTTAAAGCTACGATACAAAAGGGGACGTGTAACACCTAGCGTACACACATACACAACACCAACACGAGGCGCACAGGGACGCCTACACACGTACACACCACCACTAGGGAGCGTACATGAATGCTTTTAACAAACCTACGAGTACACAGCACCACTACAAGGCGCAACACCTCACCAAGCAGTCCACGGAGGGCAAGATCAAGACCAAGGTTTCTCTGTCAGTAGACCGTGGGCAAGATTTCCAGGCATACGCATAGCATTGAAACTTCGCCTCACGGTCGCCGCCTAATCACCGTGTCATGCGGAGGTGTGTCAGGCCGTCCAGGGAAGGGATCAGTGGGTAAGCGGTTTCTACGCTGCTCTGTACTGTACACAAGAGGCAGTAAAGACGTAGTGAGCGGCAGTGAGACTACTAATACTGCGTGGTGGAGGGATGGGCTTGATGGGGCGGGGCACTGAGAAAAAGGGAAGATGCTACGAAAATTAACGTTTCTGCTACATTGTTTTCCACTGTTTTCCTCCTGGACAGCAACATTTATGACTACAGTTTCTTTTCCTTTCATTTTCACGGAAGAAACTTATCTCTTAATCCCACCAACATCAAGATATGATACTACATGTGTATTTATCCAACTTATTTGTCATTCATTTTCGTCTTCCACAAACATACTGACTTACATTAAATTGGCCCAGTACTGACTAACCTAAACTCGCCTAAGACTAGTGACCTATGCTAATGTAATATAACTTAAAACGCTTCCCTCTGGAGGTTGTCAGGCTGGAGACTGTGTGTTGCCGGTACCGCTACTGCTGCTGCTGCTACTACTACTACCACTACTATATATTACTGTTACTACTACTATTACTAATTCTCTCTCTCTCTCTCTCTCTTACACACACACACACACACACACACACACGAAGCAAGGCTCTCCATCAAGCTTCTTGTCAACTAGACTTCACTTAGTCTCATAGGAAGAGGAGGAGGAGGAGGAGGAGGAGGAGGAGGAGGATGGCACAAGGTCAATGCGAGGGATCCCTGATGGCCTGTGCCCGCCGCCACGTCTGCCATGAATCGTGAGTCACCCTCCCCTCCTTCTCCCCGCCTTACTCAATCACTTCTTTCTCCTCCTCCACTGATCCGTCGCACCACTGTGTTGAGGTTCATAAGTTCCCAAGTGGCGTGACTCATCCCAGCCCTCACTCATTCCTACTCACTCCTCACTCAGCCTTATCTTATGCCACGGGGGAGGAGATGACAGACTAGAAAGTGTGTGTGTGTGTGTGTGTGTGTGTGTGTGTGTGTGTTATTACATAACTTGCTCTCATGATATTTTAATCTTGTGATTTTACTCAACACACCTCAACTAAACTGTATTTATGATTCACACGAGTGGTGAGTGTGTCGCCCGCCAGTTTTGACCCATTGCTAACTACTCACTGCCGCTGTCACGGCACAGTGACCTCATCTTATCTGGCGGTTACTTTTCTCATCCGCTACAGAAAGTCACGTAAACTCACAGCTGAAGAATTATATATCAGATAGATGTTCTCGCCACCTACAGGCGATAAATATTACTAAGTAAAATTAAAATTACCACCCTTAATTGACATACTGTCAAACTATCAACTAGTTTGGCGATTGCACTGCCGTCTGGCCATAGATTGCTGAACTACTGAGTGTAATACTCCCTAGTGGCAAGCTTTCAAACTAGTTCAGTGACTGCACTACCACCTAGCGGTAGATTTGTGAACCCTATCAATCCTTAACTGCCAAAGCAGCTTATAAGTATATATCGATGAACCATCAGTGATGGACTTATGGTTCATGGGGAGGTGCAGCTCAAACATACTGACGGGGCTTCCCGTCACTCAGTACACACGTGCGCCACAGCAGTTTGCAGGAAGGAGAGCACTTCACAGCGCTGTATTGGCACCACTCAGTTACTTAGCATTACATAGATAACTGACGCTGCACAGTGCCCCTAAAAACCATGTATATAAAATGTGGGAAGCCCTTCTCTAAACCTTCTGTTCTAACCTATTATGTATTCATTTATCATGATGTCCTGTACTATCCTATCTTGTTCTTTTGTCTCCTGTTGGTTATCCTACCCAGACAGCGTCTTACCTACTCTATCCCTCCTTACTTGTGTGTTCCGCCGCACTCCCCTGCCTTGCCTAGAGGCTGGGCGCGGGCGGGGGCGGCGCGGATGGTAACAGCGGTGGGTGTCGTGTGTGCCAGGGCGAGGTCAGGGGTCAATGGAAGTATTGTGTCCCCGGTTAGGAAGATGCTGAGTCACGGAATCACTGGTGACGTGTGATGAATTGCCTCGGTGAGGAAGGAGGGAATGAAGGGAGTGAGGAGCAACCCAAGCAGAGTCTGCCTGTGCCACTGTGTTGTGTTGCCCTGGCGGGTCTGCCTGCGAGTGTCTGCTGGCGTGGGTTCACTGCCCAACATACCAACACGCCGGTCACTCAGGCTTAGGGGAGTGGAAGTCAAGTATTTTATATAGATTTCATTCAAGTATACTCCACCCACAAAGATTTCTCCATGGAGGTTTAGCCCAAAATGATGAGGCAGTTATTTTTGGGATAATCTTGTCGGTGGAATGTTCATAAGGGAAATGAATCAAGTGGAGACTTACGGTTTGCGCTGCAGTAAGTCCAGACACAAAAAAAATTTCCGAAACGACTTTTTTTTATAGCTAAATGTTTTTGGACACGTCTAATCAACCTACACCTATGTTCAGGTGGCCTTTCTATCTAATACACACACACACACAGGGCGCGGCGAGGCAGCACAGCACACTATTTACATCACTCATGTACTCCTCCACCATCTTGTCCTTGCGTGCTTCTGCTCCACCTCATCCTATTGTACTTAACTCCATGATATGAAAAGGTAACACTTGGCACACTCCCTATGAAGCAGCAGATATGTTTTGATTTCTATGATTTGGTTGTATTTAGTATGAATGAGTCCCTGATTCTCTGCACGTCAGTCTTCCCAGCGTGTGTCTCTGGGCTGTGGTGGGGCGACAAGGCAGAATAACACTGACACATCACGGCCTAGTTATAATCTACGCGACTCACGAATACCTGCCTTCCCGACCAGGTGAGTCAGCCAGGCCGGTCTAAGTACTAACAGCAAGGTTACAGGCCCTTATTCCGAAACGTTTTGCTCTCACCAAGACCATTTCTAAAAGCCACGGAGATGACTCACCGCATTCTTAAGAGTAGCTTCATCTAGAGACGTTAGAAAATGGTCAAGTTGTAGCGCGAGGTGTTTCAGAATATGATCCTGTGTCTGTGTCTGTGCCGAGTGGAGTTAGCACACGAGACACGTTACTACAATAGCCTCACGGGGCAGCTATGTACAGTGTGGAGGGAGGCGCGGCGAGACACCCACCCTACCTCCGAGCCGGTGCACTGAAAGAAAGGATACGCAAGCGTCCCTCTGTAGCGTCCTGCAGCCGTGTACCGCGAGCTGCTCCCAAATAAATCCCCACACGAAGATTTCACCACGAGACTTCCCCCAGATCATTCCCTCATGGCAAATTAAGTTAGGTTGAGATGTGTCAGGTCAGGTTAGGGAGGAAACACCATAATGGAGAATGATACTGGGTGAAATTTGCATGGAGGAATACTTGAAGACAAAAATTACTTGGGTGAAATATACACAGTAGCCTTGCACCATCTCAGCTGGATATATATATATATATATATATATATATATATATATATATATATATATATATATATATATATATATATATATATATATATATATATATATTACGAGGCTCTAAACTAATGGAAGTGCAGGAATCTGAGAGAGCACTCAGGACACTCACACACGGACATTCGTGTAACTTTCTTCACATTGCACTGACGAGGCTAAGCTAGAGATGAAATAAAGATGACTTAAGGGTAAAGGGTTTTGGGTAATGGTCCTTCGTCAGACTGCCACTCCTCGTCCTGGCAGCGCTGCGGGCCTCCTGGGGGCTGCACGGGATGCGGCATGGGCGGGTGTTGTTCGGGAAAGGGCTTTTGGTCATTCATGCTTTCGTTTTATCATCTTCCTCGTCGTCATTTTCTCACTCGGAAGTATCATTGTTCAGTCCTTTATCTTCATTCCATCTTCACTATTGCAGTCTTGACATAAGGTGAAGATTAAATCGTAATCATTTTCACATTTTCTTTCTCTCTGACATGCGAGGAAATATAAATATAAAGTCACACATTTCTTGCTTTCTTTCCTTTCTACTCTCTACTCTTTACGACTAAGAAGAATTAAAGTGATATTTTCTGTTTAACTCCCTTTTTTGCACGTTCTTATTGACCACTCAGGAAGAATAAAGTCAGATTTTCTATCCACCTCCCTTACTCTGTCTCCTTAACGACGGAAGAAGGATAAAGTCACATATGAGAAAGTACACCCTTTCTCACAGTCAGCCCTCAGAACCCCGCCGCCTGGACCCATCCTTCAGCGAGGGAAGACCAGAGACTGCCAGGAACACCACATAAGGCACTCGACTCCCCTTCGGCGGGACCAGGAGCTCAGGAAAGAGGAATAGGAAGATACAGGAAGACCACACGAGACTTCCACTGCTATTCATCATCTTTCTTCTTCCTCCGTTTTTTCTATGTACTCTATCTCCTTTTTCTCTCTTCTTCAGCGTTTAACGGTTTGGCATGAGTTTGGCGATGCTCTTTTCCGCCCACTCCAGCGCCTCCTCCTGCCGGGGATGACGCTGCAGACGCGGAAGGACAGTGGAAGTATGAAGGGAAGATGTACTCGTGAATGAAGAGGTTTGAAAATGAGAAACTGAAGGGAGAGTTGGAAGGTGACAAGGAGGGAGAAGGAGAAGGAGGGAGGAAGGGTGTGCGGGGAGACAGGAGTGAAGGAAATGAAGGAACCAATGACATAATGAGAGAGAGAGAGAGAGAGAGAGAGAGAGAGAGAGAGAGAGAGAGAGAGAGAGAGAGAGAGAGAGAGAGAGAGAGAGAGAGAGAGAGAGAGAGAGAGGAGAAGCGCACACACACATACACACACGCACGCAGCAACATGCAAACAGAAAGACACCCAGAAAACTGAGACAGGGAAGGACAGACAGATGGAGAGAGCGAGTGTCAGAGTGAGAGTCAGAGGGAGACACAGAGGATGAAAGACTAAGAGGCAGGAAGGGAGTGAGTGAGGGATGAAGGGAGGGAGGGCAAGGCAGAGATGGTCAAGGCTAAGCACGATCTCAGCCCGGCCTCCTGAGACACGTTCTGCAGCACTTGACCAGGAAGAACTTGGTGGTGCACATGTGCTTGAGGCGGCGGCATAGCTTGGTGTCCAGACGATCCCTGCACCGCCTCTGCTGACCTGCGGGAGGAGGGAAGGAAGACGAGGGGGGTTGGGTCAAGAGGTCGAGATGGATAAGAAAGGTCACTGAGGAGAATATACGATTGATTCTCCTCCTCCTCCTCCTCCTCCTCCTCTTCCCTCTACTGCGTGCAAGTCACTTTGCTGCCCCGATGATCGGTCTGCTCCCTCGCTGATCTCGCGTATTAGAGCCGAGGCGCGCCGCGGAGGACACGCAGAGAGGGAGGAGGGATTATTGTTTATTTTGTACGAGAGAGAGAGAGAGAGAGAGAGAGAGAGAGAGAGAGAGAGAGAGAGAGAGAGAGAGAGAGAGAGAATACACATACACTAAAGCCTCACCTCTTCTGTTCTTGGGGCACCGCTGGTTGTGACACGCCATTTTGTGCTTGGGCCGCTCCTCCCTGACACACGCCTTGCTCGCCTCCTGTGTTCTCACGTCCACGCACTTCACGTGGCGGATCTGGTAGCCGCCCCCACATTGCCTGAGGGAGGGGCGAGGGGTGATGGGTGGCGGGGGAGCAAGGGTGGTAAATACGTGACTTGAGGTGGTGTGGTGATGATGACGGTAATGGTGATGAAAGTGGTGATGTTTTAATGCTTAGTAGTGTTTTTGTACGGGGTATCGTGGAGTCATGGTGGTGATAGTGAGGATAGTGAGGTCGTGAAGGTGGTGGTGAAAGTACGAGTGTTGTATGGGGTTTGTATGGTGGTGATGGTGGTGTTGTAGTGTGGTATATCTGTGTGGTTGTATTGTATGGTGGTAAGGGTTGGATCGTCGTGGTTTTGTGCGGTAGTGACGGTATTGTGTGGTGACGGTGGTGGTGATGGTGGTGGTAGTGGTGATGGTGGTGACTGTGGATGAAAACCAGAAGTCTTACAAAGAATTACCACTAACACATAGAAACGTAAACACAAAGGCTTCTCAGGCAGTATCATCACACTAAACACACACTGAGCAGCAGGAGAAGGGACAGGACAACTTATGGGGTTATCACTATGCTTGAGTGTGACTTTGGCGCCTTCAAGCCTCCACCCACCTGGTACAGAGGCTCCAGGGGCCCACCACCCACTGCACGCAAGGCTCGGGGTTGCAGGGCTCCACCTCGTAGGGCTGCTCGGATGCGGGGCACAGGAGGTCCTTGGGGCAATGCACGTCCCGGACCCTCTCGCCGGTGCCGCATTTAGCCGAACACTCGCCCCAGTTCCCCGCCACCCACTCGCCGCACTCCTCCTGCCGCGGGGAGAGACCACGGTCGTCAGGAGTGTGGAAGCTTGTCTCCTGAACCGTATCAGCCCCGATCGCCATGTTTTTTTTTTTTTTTTTTGTTCCCGTGGCGTGTCTGAGTGACTCTTATCGCTGAGGAAAGAGCCTTCCTTCCCTCGGCCACTGTTACCTTCTATCATTCGTCTTGATCTCTTTTCAATAATTCTAACTTTTTTTTTTCCCCACGGGCCACAAGGCGCCACTATTACCAGCGATACTTGTATGGGGCACAGTCGCCATCAGAAGACAGGTAACCTTCTGCATTTATTTTCACTGTGTTTTGTACTTTCAATCTCAAGTCTCTTGATCTGATGACATTCTCCTTACAAAGCCTAACAACTGGCTGGCTCTTAGCAGACTGAAAGACTTGAGAGGAAACGCGAAACACAAGGAAAATGAGTGTTATGTTACTCGTCTTCTGATCATGACTGCACCCACTCAGGTTCTTCATCGCTAACCTGACGTGAGAAGCACTCAGGGCTGCTTCTTTTAAAATATCACCTTTTCATTATTGCTTCCTCCAACAACAAGGGTAAAACTAGTGTATCTATATATATTACCAACTTTCTACCTTAATTAGGTTAATTTTACTCTGGTAGTCGGCCACGTGAGGAGCAAATAGAGTTAACAAACGGAGCAAGGACTTATTGAGAGAGTGTGTTAAGTGTGTGGTGTTGTAATATCACAGGCTCCTGATGGTGCAGACAGAATAAGACAGCTCCTGGAACTAGCAACTGTTGCAGAAACATTAGTAGCGTTGAAGAGTTCTAGGAAAAGTTGATGAGGGCGTGGGAGGTGTTTCCGGAGCATGAGAAATGTCAGGAGGAGTGAAAAATGTGCTGTCGGGTTAAGAAAGTGTTGAAGGAGCACGAGTTCTTTACTGGGGAGCGATGAATGCTTGGGAGCGCTGGAGGTGGGAGTGTTGTGGAGGGAAGGAAGGGGCGTGGGAAGTGATGGGAAGGCTCTATGATTGATGTTGGAGATAAGGAAGTGTTGCGTGAGGTGGGAGGCGTCGGGAAGACCCAAGTGGTGCAGTGGAGGCAGAGGGCTCACCGTGTTGCAGGGCTGCAGGCTGGACGGCCGGGGGCGAGGACACAGGGAGGCGTCAACGATGCTGGTTGTGGTGTTGGTTACTGCCTCACACACCACCTCCCGCTCTCGCGAACCGCCGCCACACTCCACGGTGCACTGCAAATCACACACACACACACACACACACACACACACACACACACACACACACAGAGTTAGATTTCAGGAAGAATTAGGACAGTCATGTGTTCGGATGTGCCCAGGAAAGCATTTAGAGAACGCATTCCCGAGAACATACGAATTTATTTCTCATTTATTTCAGATTTGTAAGATTAGGAAGTGATGCAAGAAGTTAATATTTCTTTCAACGCTTCTCTCCTTCCGTCTAAGGCAAGACATGCCGGACACTGAGTGGGGATTATACTCATGACATTCTTGATGTAATAATCACTCCAGCTGAGCCCACTCGCCCCGTCCATCTTATTCAGTGAGCTTACGAATGGGGCAATTAGCTATTTGTTGGTGTAGTCTCTGTGTGCAAACAAGGAGTGGAGTGGAGGGCAAAGGTGAAGTTGTTGCGGTGGGTGATATGAGCGGCGGCTCCCACGACCGCCGCTCACTGAGTGATTAATGGCTCACCTCTGACCAGCTGCCGAAGCTCCACCGGTGCTGCGGTACGATAGTGTTCCCGGCGGTGTCTGGCATGGGGGCGGGGGTGGCGTGGCTCGCGGTCTCCTCCGCCAGGTTGTGCAGGGCGTCCACCGCCTCAACCCCCGTGTGGAGCAGGACCTTTTTCCTCATTTTCTTTTTTTTTCCCTTAGCCGGCAATTCTACAATCTCGATAACTTCAAAGTCTTCCACGTCAATCTTGTCCACAGCGATGCCCTGCGGCCGCTCTTCCTCCTGGGCGTCTGTGTCGTTGTCAGGCGTCACGTCTCTCAAGGGCTCCTCCACCATGGTGGCTTCGGCCTCTTCTTCAATGTGTTTCTTCTTTACAGGTTCTTCCAACACTGTGGGCTGCTCTGTCCTTGACAAGGGTCCCTCGGTGGCAAGTTCCTCAGGAGTGGTTTGTTCTGTCTGCTTCGTCGGCGGCGCCACACCTACGGGAGCTTCTGTCTCGGTGGCAACCTTCTCGTTGGAAAAGTGATCTATGATTTTCGTTTTTTCAGTAGTGACCGGTGTGGAGGAAGGCATGGGCTTGTGGTGATCCTCCGAGGCGGAAGTCACTTGAGGGTGAGTCGCGTCATCGCCCTGATAAGACTTGAGGTCAGGGAGAGTCTTGTCCTTAGACACCTGCGGCTTGGAATCTAAATCAATCTCATTGAGAGTTTCTGAGATGACATGAGAGCTTCGCGGCGGCTCTGAGGGGGATGGAGATTCCTTGCTCTCAAGTTGCACGCCGCCAAGCGCGCCGTCAGGAGTGGGGGTGATGGAGCTCACTTCCTCAGGCGTAACTGTCCCGTTGTTTATTTCACCAGCAGGTGTGCGTGTGGCATCCTGCTCTCCTGCACCCTCAGAGATAGTTGCAGCTTCCTCCTGATGGGTTGCGTCAGGTGAGGGAGGTATGAGCTCGGCGGAGTCAGGTGTGTCGGGGTCAAGTGGATGTGGGACTCGGGTCGGCCAGCTGGTGTGGTCAGTGGTTGCTTCAGTCGGCGTACTTGGAGGAGCCAAGGCCGGAGGGGGAGAGACTGAGGAGGACGTGGCCAGACCTTGCGTTAGGGAAGCTTCAGTCGCTGCACTGGTCTTGTCCTTGCTATGAGACACTGTTGTGGACGGCTGGGTTGTGGGCAAGACAGTGGCCACAGAATCAGTCGAGAGGTCGAGCGGTAGTGCGGAGGTGAAGGTGGAGTTGAATGGGTCGTCATTAGTAGGGAAAGGCGTGGGGTGACTCTTGATCTCTTCAGTGGTGGTGGGTGGCGGGGTGATGGTGAGCGGGGTTGTGGTGGAGGTTGGGGTGGCGTCAGGGATTGTGCTGGGTGGCATGGAAGTTGTGGCGGTGGATTGGTCATGTGGAGTGGGACTACTAATCGCTTGAATGATGGACACAGAGTCTGATGTGGTGGAGGGGAGTAGAGGGGAGGTGGTGGCGGTGGAGGGACTGGGTGGCGGGGATGTGGTGGAGGAAGTTATGATACTCTGGGTGGATGTGGGTGAGGTAGTGGTGGTGGTGGAGGGTAGGATGGTGGAGGTGGGGGGTAGGACAGTGCTGGTGGTTGCTGAGGCTGTGGTGGACGAGAGCGAAGTAGTGACGGATGTGGTGGAGGTGGATGTCTGTGAGGTAGTACTGGTGGAGGTGGGTGAGGTTGTTGTGGTGAGTGAAGTCGTGGAGGAGGTGGTAGGGGTTGTGGTGGAGGTGGTGGAGTCAGTGGCGAGGCTTGAAGAGTGGGCGGTGAAAGGATCCTCCGAGAGCACTTCATGAATCTCTAGGTGCGTGTCCTCCTCCAGGCAATTACCGGTGCACTCCCGCACGCTGCGTGGCTCATCCTTCTCCCTGCACGCCAGCCCGCCCTCGCACCACACACGTCGGAACTGGACGCCCTCCCCGCACGGCGCCGAGCACTGCACACGAGACAACAGACACGTACACTCGCTGCCGCTCCTCCTCCACACTCATGCAATTAAGCTGAACAAATCATAAACAACATGAGAGTGGGATTCCCTAAAGACTTTTTGTATTCCCGGAAATTAACAAGCTAGAAATTATTAGTGCTTATTAGAGAAATAAAATATTCTAAAATGTAATGAGATGATTTTTTTTTTAGTCAACTCTAATATGTACGTAATGCCACCATTTCCTGTAAAGAAATAACGCCAGCATGGAAGCAGCACATGTATGCCACGGAAATAAGGAAGCATCATGGTAAAGCATATCACAGTAATGGGGGTTCAGTTCACCATACCGACGATGTCTCAGCGAGGAAAGAGTAAAGCTCTCTTGAAAATCGTGAAAATTTTGAAGAGCGCCAATAAGCGGCTTGCTTTAGTTCCGTCGACCCACCTTGGACCAGTTGCCGGCCTGCCACGTCCCGCATGTAATGTTGCCACACTGCCGCCGGTAGGGAGGCTGTGAGAGGGGGTCGCAGGTGCCACTGGGCGCCACGCACTCCACCTCCCGCTCCTCATACTCGCATGGGTCCTGGCCGCATGACTGTGGAGGCACGTAAGGGAAGGGCGGAGGTCACGCCGGTACAAGTCTGCTAATGTGCAATGTCATGCATCCTATTTATGGCAAGGCTTGGGTTACTCAACCTCCCGAGAGAGATTTGTTTATTCTGGTAGCAAATCTGACAGAAACGCGAAACGTCTGATGTGTAGACAACACTTGTTGCATCATCTGTGTGTGAGCCGCGCCACGCAACAGTACTCACCTTGCTCCAGGGTCCAACCTTCCACTCCAGCAGCTGCACGCATGGCGCCTGGCTCGGGCACGCCTCCGTCTCGTGGGGTTTTCCTGACTGGTCGCAAGCGGAGTCCAGCAGCGCCATCTGTTCTGTTGGCCCGAAAGAGCGGACGCAGATGACGGTCCGTCGCCTGATGCCTCCCGCGCCGCAGGTGACGGAGCACGATTGCCACGGCCCGGACCACCACCACGCTGGGCAGGCGTGGGTGTTACATGTACGGGAGCGGTCTTTGGGGCGCGTCTGAGAGCTGCAGTAGCGGTCTTCGACAAGTCCAGCTTCTTGTTCCATACACTGCACCCGGGACACCTGCAAGCACACATATTCGCACGTGTAAGGCCTGTGTTCAGAAACACTTTGCTCTCTCACTGCGACTATTTTCAAAGGCCACAGAGGTGATTAGCCGGGTTCACAAGAGTGTTTTTTTCCTGTTAATAATGTGGAAATTCTGTTTATCTGTCGCTATAACCTTAAAAACACCCTTAAAAACCCGTGCACCTTCAAGTAAAGCTTTTTGAAAATGGTCGGGATGTGAGCAGAAATGTTTCAACGTATAGCGGTAAATGTGAGTATATGTATTATATAGGCTCTGGGGCACACACTGAGCGCTCTTTCCTTGCAGCACACGCAGTGACGCTCACCCATCAAAGAGCTTACCTGGGTACCGCTGCCGCAGGTGACGGAACAGATGGACCATTCGGTGTGGCGCCAGGAGAAGCTCGGGATGTAGGTGGCGTTGGCGTGTGGCAGCGTGTACTCCCAGGACACGCCGGGGTTCTCCGTCTGGAACAGGAGCTAGAGGCCCAGTGGCGACGTTAGTACATGATGATGATGATGATGATGATGATGATGATGATGATGACGATGATGATGATACTACTACTACTACTACTACTACTACTACTACCACCAACAATCACTCCGTAGCCTCGAGTTCTCCACTTCTTCATCAATGACACTTTTATAATCTATATATTTCTGCTTTATGTTTATTAGTAACGTTGGACAAGAACGATTGAAGAAGTATGAATGGCAGTGTGGCTTAGGCACACACACACACACACACACACACACACACACACACACTGAACATCGTGTACTCATCCACCTCACTCCTCTCTCTCTCTCTCTCTCTCTCTCTCAAGCCAGAAAGAAACCTCCGTCACTACAAGGAGTCTTATTTTTCCTTCCGTTAGAGTCAGCAAAGGTCAAGTAGTCTCGCATTCCTGGCCTAAACTTACTGCTTGCATTTCTCACGGCAAGGAGAGGTGAGGAAACAATCACGGGGAAGTACTGTGACGTTTCCTGCATGATGATTCGCTTGTTGAATTCATGAAGGTCTCTCTCATTAAGGTCATTGTCTGTTAGTGTTCTTTGGCGATGAGGAAAGGGAACAGGAAGAAGGGGGGAAGAATGAGAGGAGGAGGAAGAGGGAGGGAACTGATAAATGATGGTATGACTAATGGCAATTGATAGTGACAGGTGATGGTGAGGGGATGAAGAGAAAAAGGAAGGATGTTAGAAAGAAGGGACAGATAAAGATGAAGATAAGGAAGGAAAAGAAGAAATGCCATGGAAATTTAAGGATAAGAGAATTATAAATAAAAAGAAAGTGAAGGAAGAGGATACAGGAGGAGTAGAAAGAAAGAAGGAGGAAGAGGAGAAAGAGGAGATGGGAAAGGAGGAAAGGATTACAAGAGAAACCTGAAAATGAAGAAAGAAGCCCAGAGAATGGCGCCACTTACCATGAAGGTGAGGGGCGTCTTGAGAGGCCCAGGCAGCAGCAGACTCTCCGTCTCTCCGTCACGGTCGTAGTACATCATGATGCCGTTAGCACTGTATTCGCCCGACCAGTGGATCACCCTGCAGACATCACACAAACGCCAGCATCAATACAAGCACCGTTAAGAGAGTCACTAACGAGAACACTGGATATAAAGTTTCCCGACCAGTTGATCACCCTGCAGACACCACACAAGCGCCAGCATCAGTACAAGCACCATTAAGAGAGTCACTACCGAGAACACTAGATATAAAGCTTCCCTTAGGCTCGTATCCTTAATTAAGTGGTTTCAATGACTTATCTCTTTGAGTTTCAAGAGTCTTTATTGCCGCTGATAGGAGTTTTCAACGCTGTTTATTTATTTTATTTATTTATTTATTTATTTATTTTGCAAATCCAGCATCACTGACACAGATTCGTATTCCCCAACGTTTCAGCGCCTTATCTCCAATACTTCTAAGAAACTTCAGTGTGATTTATTGAGGATTTCAAGGTTAGTTTCGCGATTCTGAAGGCAGTTTGACAAAGGTTCTGCGTCATCACCAGGTAAAAACTTTGTGCTCTTTAACCGATGCAAGACAGTTCTAATGAAAATTCTAAGTGTTTAGAAATACGGTCCCTGCTTCGTAATCCAGTCACTCTTAGTTCCTGTTGCTTCATGGTGAGACTTACAGTGACGTCTCTATAACATCCCTCTTATCTACCTCTCTCTCTCTCTCTCTCTCTCTCTCTCTCTCTCTCTCTCTCTCTCTCTCTCTCTCTCTCTCTCTCTCTCTCTCTCTTTCTTCGGCAGGTGCAGAAGCTCGAGGCGATTTTGAAAGAGCGAGGCATCAAGGGAGACAATGTTTTAAAAGAGTGCCGGGAAGGTGGAGCCACTTTGCCACTTGTGAAGGTAAACAGCATGAGTGTGGAGGGTCGCGGCCACCACCACCACCACCACCACCACCACCGCCACCAGCGCCACCAGCATCCCGGCAGCCTCATCCACCCTCTGGGAAATAACTCCTTCACCAGACAACAGACGGACAGATGGTGGATTCTACAAGGTCTTTTCTCCTTCTCATCCTCATTCTCTTCTTTTTTTCGTGGCCTACTCTTCCTTTTCGTCTTTTTTTCGTAATAGTAGTTATCCTTCTTGTTTACTTCTTCGTTTTTTTATTTTATTTTCTTCTTCTTCCTCTTCTTCTTCTTCCTTGCCGTCGTCGTCGTCATCTTCCTTCTTCTTTTTCTACCTTTCTTTCTATTTTGTTGTTGTTGTTGTTGTTCTTTTCATCATCATTCCATTCATCATCATCACCATCATCATCTTCTCCTCCTCCTCCTCCTCCTCCTCTTCCCCCAAGCAAGCCACAAGTCACCCCATGTTCCCTGTTCCCTCACACGTCTCTGCGCCACAAAGACCAAGGAAGATTACTGAGTCCTTGACCAAGACTGACTAACCTTCCATTTTCTGTAAGCTTCATTTCACTGCAGGATTCGTCTTGTCATGAAAGCTGATGTTTGTTTGTTTGTTTATTCGTCATCGTCATCAACAACAACAGCAACAACAACAACAACAACAACAACAACAACAACAGCAACAATGATAATGATAATGATAATGGTAATGATGATGATGATAATAATAATAATAATAATAATAATAATAATAATGATAATGATAATGAAGATATAAATAGCCATAAAAGAAAGCTCTATCAGTAACAAGAAGGAGAACAACAACAACAACAACAACAACAACAACAACAACAACAACAACAACAACAAAAACTGCAGCAATAACAACAACAACAACAACAAGAACAACAACAACAACAACAACAAGAGGAAGAAGAACAACAAGAAAAACAACAACAACAACAATAACGACAACAACAACAAGAGGAAGAAGAACAAGAAAAAATAACAACAACAATAACAACAATAACAACAATAATAATAATTCTCACTCCAAAAAAGACCAGTAAAATAACACAGTAACTTCAACAAATCAGTACCTGAGGTTGATACCTGAGTTGCGTACCTGAGAACTTAATGCCTTGCTGCCCACCTGTCTGTCTATTACCACTCTGAATACCTTCCTCGAGTACCGTTTTTGCTGCCCTCCCTTCTTCCCCACCTGTCTCCTTCACTTTCAAACTAATTTACTACCTGCCTCACCTGCTTCAGTACCCTATTGACCATAGCCACAATCATCATCATCATCTCCCACCATCGCCTCCTCCTACCTCATTATGTGTTTGCCTCACTCTGCCACCCGTGCCAGTACCTATCTCGTCTCTCAGTCTCACTTCTAAGCCCGTTTTCTATTAGTATTCTGTCTCATTTTACTGTTTACTCTCACAATTTCTCTATGACTTGTATTATTTCACTGTCTCTCCCTCCTTCATTCTCACTGTCTTCTCTTACACTATCCTAACTACTTCCTTAACTCTCCTTCCCATTATTTTCACCATCTCTCATTCTCTTCATTGTCTGCTTTACTCAGGAGCACCATCACTGTCACTGTCTTACCTTTCACTCATCGCTATATTTCCTTACACAATCTATCTTCACCAGCTTTCATCATTCTCACCATCTTTCTTTCTTTTTTCTTTTTTTTTTATTTCCAACGACTTCCTTACTCAAAAAACACTATTATTTTCACCATCTTGCATTACAGTTTCTTCCTAATACACTCTTACATTTCTTTTTTTTTTTATCTCCAACAGCTCCCTTATTCAAGAACACTACTATTTTCACCACCTGCCTTTACTCTCACAATTTCCCCTAACACAGCCTCACAGTTTCTCCCTGATACAGCCTCACTCTCAGCTTCCCTCAACCTCGTCTCCCTCCTGCAGGTCTCTCATCGCCTTCATACACAAGTCACTGAGTCACGGCCGCTGCTCATCCCCGGCTTACCGCACCGCCCAAATGAGCAACCTTGCCTCGCTCGAGTCTGGCCACGCAGCATCCCTGATGAAGCCCTCACCTCGGAAGCAGCTCATGGTGACTCATTAACGCGGGGAAACACACACACACACACACACACACACTCTCTCTCTCTCTCTCTCTCTCTCTCTCTCTCTCTCTCTCTCTCTCTCTCTCTCTCTCTTACAGCGTCCTCTCCTACACAGCCATTGAAAACATTAATTGATCATATGGCTTGTTCACTTTCCTCTGTTGTTGCTGCGCTTGACTCATTTCTCTTTTCATTCCATTCTTTGCTGGTGTTTTGTTGAATATACTCGTACTGTTGTCTTGTGAAGCTTTTATGCTATTTTCTGAACATTTTTCTCGGTGTCTTAAGTGGATAGTTTTCCTTTTTTTCTTTCGTTTATGTTCTTACTGAATGACCAATATTATTTTTTTATTTTCATTTTTTTCCAGATTTTCTTGACCAGAGAGAGAGAGAGAGAGAGAGAGAGAGAGAGAGAGAGAGAGAGAGAGAGAGAGAGAGAGAGAGAGAGAGAAAGGCATTCTATGGTCTGCAATGTCTGTAGGGGCACGGCACTTTGGTGAGATACATTTCCTACCTCGACACTTTAACCTGCATGTAGTTTTTCTTCATCATCCGCGTCCCTTAACTCCTCCTCAACATTCCACGCATGCACCGATGTCCGCCATAAACAGTTAAGACTCTGTTCTCAGTCACACGTCCGCTCATTACTTTTTCCTCTTCCCCAGCGAGGGAGCACCGCGGCCATTACTGAGGTGAGGCAACCGGCAGGTGAAATAAAAAACTCGTCCAGCCCGACCAGAAAGAAATCGTTCCCATGCACGGATGACCTAACCTCTGACAGCGACTTTCTAGCGCTAATTCCTAGGAAGCCGCGGCGCAGGGAGGAGCAGGGAGGGTATTCAGGTAAGGACTCACCGTTGAGACACACACCTGTGAGCTTGTCCCTGGCAGTAGAATGAGCACCTAACATAGCAGAAAAGTACCCTGCTCTTGTATGTAACTGCACCATCTTTAGAGACCCGTGTCGAGAGGAATAACGCTCCAGGAGACACTGCTAGGACGCCACACGTAAGGGAACTGAACCAATCGACATGAAAAAATTGAAATACTGATTTTTCTATCCATGAACATGAGTCATCTCACCTCTAGGATGTTTTTAAAAGGAATAACACTAGGAGACACTGATAGGACGCCACACGTAAAGGAGCTGAACTAATCAACATGGAAACAATTGAAAGACTTGTTTTTTTTTCTCTTCATCTTACCTCTGGAATGTCTTTAAAACAAGTTACTCTCTATGTAATGTAAAGGAACCACACTAATTAACATCAATGCACCAGAAGATCTCTCTCTCTCTCTCTCTCTCTCTCTCTCTCTCTCTCTCTCTCTCTCTCTCTCTCTCTCTCTCTCTCCACAAGTATAACAAAATTTTCCAAATACGTAATACGATTAATATATATAGAAACATCTCAAGTTTTTTTTCCACCCCATAAACATAGATTAGTCTCCTGATTTCTTCTCGAGCTTATCAAAAGTAGTGTAGTGTAAATCTAAAGTATCATTTCGAAAGGCACCACTGACAGCACAAGGAATGATTAAGTAGTTCAAATATTTTCGTGCTCGTACTTTCAGCTTTGTTCAGTAAAATAGTCGGGGATTGCTGAAATGAAGCAACACGTGTTATCATCAGTAGCATTGCAAAGGGCAGTAGCCAAAGACACAACCAAACACCCCAAGTCAGGCACCTCAGAGGCTCAACTCCCCGCCACTAAGGTCCGCGATCTCAAACCATATGGCGGCTTATCGTGACCACTTTTAGCAGGTTGTAGAGGAAGGCATCGCGGTTTCAAGGATATTTTTATGATATTAGACGTAATATAACAAGAATTCCACACCATCAATGAGAGAGAGAGAGAGAGAGAGAGAGAGAGAGAGAGAGAGAGAGAGAGAGAGAGAGAGAGAGAGAGAGAGAGAGAGAGAGAGAGAGAGAGAGAGAGAGAGAGAGAGAGAACCCGACTAGTTATCTGTGGCCTTTTGAAAACCAGTCTTTATATGAAAGCAAAGCGTTTCAAAGTAGGAATCTAAGGATCATAATCTTACACGCCTTGAGGTTTCATTAGAACTGTTCTCATAAACCACAGTGATCAACAGTAGCGCTCTCATTGGTGATGGTGCAGAATCTTTGTTACAGTGTCGCCAGAAACATGTAAAAAAGGCCAAATAACCTTCAGTAAGGCCTGTGAAAAGCATCGAGGTAAGGCGACGAAAGGTTTGGGAGCACAGTCAGAAGTCCTTTGCTCTCTCACCACGACTGTTTTCAAAGGCCACAGAAATGAATAACCGGATTCTCAAGCGTGCTTCTCCTGTTGATAATGTAAAAACCTCGTTAATCTGTCACTAGAACCGTAAAAAAATACACCTTGAAAACCCGTGTCATTTTAACTGGAGGCCATTGAAAGTAGTCGAGGTGCGGGCAGAAGTGGTTCAGAACATGGTCCAAACATTGAGACAGCAACACTCACCAGTCCCCGTTGAGGTAGTACTCCCCCGTGTTGGTGTCCTTGATTGCGAGGTAGTTGGCGGCGTCGTGCAGGTCATGAAGCTTCACGTTCCTGGCCTCTTTGGGGAACGTGACGGCCTCCACGTACCCTGAGCCTATTGTCTGGTTGAACACGCCGCGGTTGGTGACACATTGGGTTCCGTCCCCGTGACACTGACCACATCGGTCCTCCTGCGCCTCCCCGTCAATGGTCCAGTCACACGCAACTCTCTGTTCACAGCCGGAGTGTCGCCAGTGTTAGGTGGTGGTGGTGGTGGTGTTGGTGTGTGTGGTGGGGTGGTCAGAGAGAGAGAGAGAGAGAGAGAGAGAGAGAGAGAGAGAGAGAGAGAGAGAGAGAGAGAGAGAGAGAGAGAGAGAGAGAGAGAGAGAGAGAGAGAGATTGTCTGCCTTTGTATGTTTCTCTTGTTGTTGTTGTTGTTGTTGTTTATCTTTTGCAGCACTATGGTGTCAGTCATAGTGCTGCAAAAGACAAACAACAACAAATAAAAAAAAAACAGACAAAAACAAATAGACAGGTAGACAAACAGACAAGATGGCCATAATTCATACATTAAAAACAAAATACTGGTGATGAACTGCGAAAAAATAAAAGCATACGACCAGTGAAATGAAGGCAAAATTGTCTAGAAAACTCCAGACGAGAATATAAAAGAGAAAATTTGGCAAAGTAATTTGTAAACTCGAGTGGACGAGAATGGAGAGACAAAGAGAGGATAAGGAGGAGGAGGAGAAGAAGAATAAGGAGAAGAGAGAGAGAGAGAGAGAGAGAGAGAGAGAGAGAGAGAGAGAGAGAGAGAGAGAGAGAGAGAGAGAGAGAGAGAGAGAGAGAGAGAAGATTGTTTTGAGAGTTACAGCTTAATCAATCTCTGTGTATGAGAGACCGACACACACACACACACACACACACACACACACACACACACACACACTTAAGCCACGGTTAAAACACACGTCCAATCCACTTCACCCAAAATGGCTTCTGACACCTCACAGCCAACACGCGCCAACACAAACAAAGTATTACAGGTCGGCTCCTCACATCACCAGCCTCCCTCCTCCTCCTCCTCCTCCTCCTTCTTCCCCTTCTAAGAGGTGAGTAGTTTTGATATCCGCTCCTCATCCTCCCCTTCTCTCCTTTTCTGTGCCTTTCTGCGCGCCATGAGTGTGGTGATGGCTTCCTTATGTCTGTCTCCCTCACTACACTTTCTCATCCATTCAGAGAGAGAGAGAGAGAGAGAGAGAGAGAGAGAGAGAGAGAGAGAGAGAGAGAGAGAGAGAGGGCGGCGAGATATGAATGCATCACTCCTCACTCACCTCCCTGCTAGTCGCCCCCTGCCCCCCCAACATGAGCAGCCAAGTGCATGATAAGCCCTAAGTAGACCCTCTCAGGCTGGTGGGGATTACTGGCCAGGGAATGGGGCTGTAAGGGCCGCGGCGCGCACTCTGGCTCCCCGATGCGTGTCAAGGGGTGGAGAGAGGAGGAGCCGCAAGTCTTGCCGCATCTATCCCACACACACCCACCCATCCACTCACCCAACCACTTACCCATCCAGATACACACACACACACACACACACACACACACACACACACACACACACACACACACACACACCTTACACCTGCCGTTGATGCACATGTTCTTGGTGCCTGGCTTGCACGGTGTGCCGTCCACCACGGAGTCGAGGAGCTTCACGCTGTAGAACTCGTTGTCTGGCTTGCAGTCCAGCTGGCACGGGGAGCCTGCGAAGGAGCGGCACATCCTCAGCCTCGCCTGCACTTCACTACAAAATTTCCTCTTTGTATATGCACATGAAATTATTAATTCAGTGAGGACACTTACTTTGGTACAATACAGGCAGCCAGGTGCGGTTTTCCCCCTTGTACGGCTGCTCTCCGTGCTGGGAACACTGCACGGCGCGGAAACTGATGCCATTCTCTGGACACTCCTGCCGATTGGAGTGACAGAAAGGGTTTTAGTCACGGCCACCACGAGGCGTGCCTCTAAAGACTGTTACACTGAAGATATAGTGACACTTTCCTTACGTCACGTGACTCACCTGAGTGTTACAGATGCGGTACCTCTTCCTGTCGCCGGTGCAGTAGCGGCCGCCATACGCCGGGGACGGGTTGTCGCAGTGGCGCACGGCGACGGCCACGCCAGCGCCGCAGGTCCGCGTGCACGACGACCACGACGACCACGAGCCCCAGTTGCCGTGGATGGCTGCCGGCTGCTCCCCCATGGTGACACACTCCCCTGCTGAGCACCACTGGGTGGGGGACGGGGGGCGTTACTGAGAATCCATAAGGACGCGACCGCTTCCCGGAAAGGAGTGCCAAGTGCCGGACTGACGCGCGTGATGGAGTCTCACTCTTCTCGGAAGAGCTTTTATAGTTTTCAAGATTCAGAATGCGTCAGTCTATACAGTACCAATACAAAGCGTCTATCAGCCAAGCAGTAGCGCTCCTCTCCCCCTTACCTATCTATGTTTCGTATATAAAACCTACTCCATAACTGCAGAAAATCATCCTCTGTTATTTCATTGATAATGTAATCTCCAATCTCATGTATTTACACCTGGAAAAACCGTGGTGCCAAGAAATCCCTGACGTGCTGCACTGCTCTCAGCCTGACAATGTTATTTTGCACAGATATGCCCTTCATTTGTTTCTTTCAATCTCTTGCTTACATGTTGTCAAAAAGTAATCTTTGAAAAGCAGAAGCGTCAGTCTTTACAAGTAACAGTGTAGCTGACAAGACAGAGAGAGAGAAAAAAAAAAGGCATGTGTGACTTGAGGAGCGAGGCCTGGCTGCATGCGCGCGGCAGAGGCTCGGCGGCTGGTACAGCTTACCTTGTGTTTGCCGCAATGCGTGCCCTCCGCGGCAGGATCCATTCTCGTGATGCAACGGTTGTTGATTCGACACCACAGGGTTTGGCACACCCTCTCCATGCCCTCGATGTCTGAACAGTGGGTGGCCTCCTGGCCGTAGCTGAGGCGGCACTGGTGGTCGGCGTCGTACATGGCGCCGGGCGGCAGTTCCGGGAACCTGTACTCGACTGTCGGTGGCTCGTCCTCCAGGCACGTCCCCCAGTTGCGGCTGTAAGGACGCGAGGAAAACACTCAGGCGGTGAAGCATTGAATCCTGTCTCGCCCAAGGCAGGCGGGACAGTATCGACTTGAACATCCCGAAGGCGTCCTCGTCTCACCGCCTCTCAACACCCACTTGTCTAAGGTTACATCCAGGTCGCCTTCACACTGTACCTATTCTTGTACTCTCACGCCAAGGGCCTGGCGGGCTGCGAGCAACACGGCCCATGTGATGAAAGACTTAGAGTGTCACTACAGGCGCGCCACTGCCCACGCTAGCAACAGCTTCCCATGGATCATATCACATTATTGAGTGCAATAACACACACACACACACACACACACACACACACACACACACACACACAGGGAGAGTGCCTGTGGTACGCATTATACAGGGGCATTTGATCAAGTTATTTCTATGAGAGAAAAAAAAAAAAAAAAAAAAAACAGAGGCATCGCGGCTCACCTCGCAGCGCGCCGCGCCTTCCCGCTGCCTGGCCGTCACCTTGCATTATTACAAATTTACTGCATGCTTAAAAGGAACTGGGAAATCTGGCACAATAGCGCACTGACAGGCAGCAATTAAAGTTTTGTGCATGACCTAAATAACCAAGCGCCTTGTGACTAGTTTAGAAACCCCGTTGCGCCACACCCTCGTGACCTCCGGCGGGGGTCATGCATCGCGGCGAGTGTGTGTGCGACCGCCCGCTGGGGGTGACCCAGGCTGACTCAGATTATGCTGTAGGTCACGATCGGCCACGTGACCGCCACGCTCTTCCCTCCAGTGCACCGTTGCTTTACTGATGGCTGGAAAGAAGGCAACACGTGTCTTTTTGTCCTGCCTGACGTTGTTGCGCAGCGGATGCGTTGCTATCATGTCACCCGCGCGGACCCAGCGCCCTTTGTCCCGCGTTCCCTGGCACCCCGCCGTGCTGATGTAGGAAGCTGGTGGTGGTGACGTCACTACAACACGAACGGTGCTTCTATAGTGACAGTGACCCCATTAGCTTCACTGCGACGCTCTTTATACGGAAAGCGACAAGGTTTCGCCCTTAATGTCGCGACTCGCTCGGGGCTGCTGAAGCCGCGTTATGAATGCGAAACACACGGGAAACCTGTCTGGTCACATCCCTTGAGCCGGCCTCTCGCGGGGATACCGAGGAACGAGCGGCCCAGACGAGGGTGGCTGCGGCGTCCCCGCCGCGGTGTTGTGACGGCGAGGCGGCGGCTCCTGCCAATAAGGGTTCAGGGAGATGCGTGTGAAATAATTATTACTCTCACTATTCTGAGCGAAGGAAAGTGTGTGTGTGTGTGTGTGTGTGTGTGTGTGTGTGTGTCATGGCTGTAGTGGTGTGGCGTGGCGCCGCGTGGTGGATGCGTGGCTGCCTGTAATGTGTGGGCTGTGGTGGCGCCACGAGGTGGGGTGCCAGGTCGAGCGTGACATGGGGAAGCAGGACACGCAGAGCAGAATAGTCGTGGGTGTCTGGCCCACTTCTCAGCCCATTAAGGCACGCTGTCCACTGTGCTGCCTCGCCTCCCTCTGGGTTCTTCACCCTCTTCATTTCCCTCTTTACTCTCGCTAGAGCATAAAGAGCTTAGCAATGAGCAAACGATACTATGTTGTTTGAGAATTGCTAGTAATTCTTTATAGTCTTGTAATTCTTTATAATCCCCTGTAATCCTTTGTAAGTCTTTGTAATCTCTCATAATTCCTTATAATCCCTTTTGATTTTTTGTAATTAATTGTAATCCCTTCTACTTCTTTGTAATTTCTTATCATTTCTTGTAATTTCCTGTAATGACGTAATTAATTGCAATTGTTCGTAATATTTTGTAATTATTTGTAATTCCTTGCAACACCTATAAATTTCTTGAAATCCCTCAAGAGTCTTTAAATTTTTAAACTCCCTTGTAATAATTCCTTGCAATCCCTTGTTACACTTGTAACTCTGTTATTGCTTGTAATACACTGTCATTTCTTAAAATCCTTTGTAATCCGCTGTAATCCCTTGTAATTTTTTAATTATCTTTTGTAATCCAAGTTATTTTCTATGATCCTTTGTAATTCCCTGTAACTTCATGCAATTCCTTGTAATTCCTTGTAATTTTTTGTAATTATTTGTAATCTCTTGCAATCCCCTGTAATCTCCTGTAGTTCTTTGTAATCTCTTGAAATTTCCAGTCCTCTGTAAATTCTTGAAATCTTTTGTAATTCGTAACAGGAGCGACAGAACAGACATAAGACAGTGACCGATTAAGTGCAAAGGAGGTGAAAACTTTATTAATATTACCTTTATATCCTCTCATCCTTCTCTCTTACTACCTTTCTCTTGTTCGTTTATCTCTTCTTCCTCTCTATCTTTATTTCTTAGTGTCTCTCTTCCTCTACCAAACTGCCATTCGCCCCTGTTGTGGCTGTTTCGACTTGAAGCATTTCCTCTAATGGACATGCGAATTATCTTAGTGAAGCTCGCACATACATCTACAAGCACACACACACACACACACACACACACACACAAGAAAAAAAAAAATAGAGCATCACTTTACGTAGTTTATATATACTCGTATAGATAACACAGTAATAGTAGCATGAACGTATATATTTACATAAACATACACACTCCCGCCTACACACATGCACACTCCCGCCTACATACGTACATAAACACACACACACACACACACACACACACACACACCATTACTCCTGTCCCTGTGTTACGCTCCTCTCATTCTCTTCATTTCTTCTCTCGTTCTCTTTGCTTTCCCTCTTCCCTTCCCTCTCCACCCTACATGCACTTCCACGCTTCTGCACTTCCTCCCTTCTCTTTCCTCTTTCCTTTCATTTCCCTTTTTCCTTCTTAATTTTCTTTACCTTTTTTTTCATTCATTTTATTTCCTTTCTTTTCCACCACTTTTTTTTTTTTTCCCCATCCGCTTGGTCTAGTAACTCATTTTGTCTGTCTGTTTGTGTGTCTGCCTCTCCTTCACCTTGATAAACGGTGGCGCAATGAGCAGCACCTAAACGTTTAGTCACGGGTTCAAGCTTCCACCCAGCGCCATTTAGCAGGTAAGCAGCGCCTCCCAGTACAGTCTTCAGGACCAGCATGGCCGCGTAGAGTCCCCCCTCACCATTTCCCCACACAATTTCCCTGCCAGCTTTTGTCCAGCTCTCACCTTCTTACTTTGTTTTGCATTACTGTTTCATTTTCTTGCCTCGATTTCTCGCTGTTTTCTCACGTCTACTTTTCCTCACTACTACTACTACTACTTTTCTATCACCACCAGCACTACTACTACTTTTACTACCACCACTACTACTGCTATTAACTAACAGCTCAGTCCCACACATAACCCACTCCCTCCGTCTGTTCCCGCCCCTGAAGCTCCAGTCGCCCCGCCTGCCCTGCTCCTTCACCCGCAGGACAGGTGACAGGTGACTCAGTGATTGGTGAGCCTCGTATCAGGTGAAGTCCGGCCACAGGTGGAGCCAGATACACCTGGTCCACCTTGAAAACACCTGGCTGATCTTTGGTTGTCACCTTTGCGAGGGAATCACAGAGAGAGAGAGAGAGAGAGAGAGAGAGAGAGAGAGAGAGAGAGAGAGAGAGAGAGAGAGAGAGAGAGAGTGAAAGCAAGAGAGTATTGTACTTAGTTTGCTGACTTTCATTACCATTTTTTATTTACTTCCTCCTCTTCCCCCCTTCCCTCCTCCTCAAAGAAACGGCTCTGTCTGCTGCTGTTCTTCTTCTATGTTCCCTTGTGTTCCTTCTCTTCCTTCCTCTCCTCGTCTCTCTAATTGTGCTTTCGAATTACGGGAAAAATATCGAGGCGACATAACGGAGAAGCACTTCCTTAAATGGCGCTGCACACACACACACACACACACACACACACACATACACACACACACACAAATCTTACTCCATTTACTTTATTTGTAGTGAGTCAGTGATCCCAAACACACTCGCTTCTGCTCCTCGCCGCCCTCACAACACCGTCAGCAGCGATTAACCTTGAGTCACCCCTCCCCCACCACTGCCTCGCCCGCCCCCGGAAGCTTTAGCGGAGTTGACAGCCAGTTTTTCAGTGCTTCTTTTGTAATATCAGCGAGTGGTTCCTGCGCGGGGCGGGCCGTGAGAGCACATGCTTTCACTCCCGCTCGGCTGCCACCTCGCGGGTCACTGAGCTGGGAAAGGCCGGCGAGCTTCCTTATACGAGTACAAATGCTCCACGTGCACGGCAACACAGTAATGTATTCCTCGCGCTGATCAGACAGTACTGGGCGCGCCATGAATGGTAGAGCCTGAATGAACTAATGAACGGGCTTGCCTTCATCAATACGGGCGGTCTTGAATGAACTGAAGGCGTGGTGCTGAATGAGATGGAGCCTGACGAGGAGTGGAGTGTACATAGTGATGAAAGGAGCGAATCGATCTGGCTAAAGGAATGTTAACAAGTTTACCGAAGTGACATGAAATGAACTACACATCTCTTGGTATTTTTTGCGTATTAGAGGCGGGCATAAAGCTGACTGAGGGAGCTGTAAAAGTTACTAAACACACGCCGTAAAACAGAAGAAAAGACCGGCTGTAAACCTGACGAGGGGGATCGGCTATACAGAGCTAACTAAAAGGATGGCGAGGATGGTGCGGGGCTAACCAGAAGGATGCTATCAACTAAAGAGAGGCTATAAATTACACGAGTACCAGGCGACGGGTGTGGGGCGGCGCTGTGGCCTTGAGAGGGGCGGCAGTGTGTGTGTGTGTGTGTGTGTGTGTGTGTGTGTGGGCGGAAGGAGGACAGGCGCCCCAGGGATCACCTACGGCGGAGCGAGGTAGAGAGAGAGAGAGAGAGAGAGAGAGAGAGAGAGAGAGAGAGAGAGAGAGAGAGAGAGAGAGAGAGAGAGAGAGAGAGAGAGAGAGAGAGAGAGAGAGAGAGAGAGAGCCTTCGTGATTTCCCTGTTGTGTCGCTGATGACTGAGACTTCCGAAAAGGCACTCCTCCTCCTCCTCCTCCTCCTCCTCCTCCTCCTCCTCCTCCTCCTCCTCACTTTCTTCCTCTTCCTCCTTGTGGTGCGCCCCGGGTTGTGTCAGCACCGTCAGCCGCCACCCGCAACACGCCCTGCCTCCCTCATTCATGCTTGCTCACGCCCTCATTTCCACCCTTCACGTTTCCCTGCTCTCCTCACTCCTCCCTCGCCCCTCCTCCTCCTCCTCCTCCTCTCACTCCTCCTCCTCACACTTAATCCTTCTTTTTTTTTTCTCTCTCTATCTTTGCATCGCCTGTCTTCACATGTCTTTCCTTTTTACTTCGTCTCCCTTCAGTAGTCTCCTTCGTTTTCTATTTATGTCCCTTCTTCATCTTTGTATCTTCTTCCTCTATGTTTATTCCCTCATATTTCGTCTTGCCAAGTTTCCTTTTTTTTTACTATTTTTTTTTACATTTTCTTCCTTCGCGTTTCCTTTCCTCATATTTCATTCATCTATTTTTGCTTCTTTATACTTCTGCCTGTACAAAACTGCCTTCACCTCCTCCTCACTGTCCTTTCCTTCCTTCGCTAGCCTCCATTCCCTTAGTCCCTCCATCCAACCTCCTTCCTCCTTCTGCTTCTACGTCTTCCTCTTCTCCTTTTCCTGCTTGTCATCAAATACTGTGTCGATATGCAAGGTTTTGTTGTGCTGGGTTAGATAAACACTCCATATTTTCTCCGTCTTCTCTTATTTTCTTGCTCTTATTTACTTTTTTTTTTTATCTCTGTTTCTTATTCTTTCGTTTCGTTTCGTTTTGTTTCTTTTTTCTCCTCTTTCTTTTCTATTCTTTCCTTTTCTCTTCTTTCCTTCCTTCCTTCCTTCCTTCCTTCCTTCTGTTCTCTCTTTCTTTCTTTCTTTCTATCGTTCGTTCGTTCGTTCTCTCTCTCTCTCTCTCTCTCTCTCTCTCTCTCTCTCTCTCTCTCTCTCTCTCTCTCTCTCTCTCTCTCTCTCTCTCTCTCTTTCTCCATCAATCTGGTTATTTTTCTCCACAAGACGAATCCTTAAATATCATAACCCCAATGTCTTCCTCAGCTCAGCCCCGCTCCTTTCGAAACACGCATTACTACAGTCTTTTATCTCAGCCGCAGTGTGTTATCAGCTGCGTGGACATTCTGAAGTGTGTGATCTTTCTTCATTCAGGAAGGAGAGCGGAAATACGCCCTCTGCATTGACAAGGTTAAGAGTTTCTTTCCCCGTGACCTTTAAGCGCTGGGTTGGTGGATAAAGGAAAGTGGTAGTGGTGGTGGATGGGTGGATAGGTGGATAGGACGGTGGTAAGGTTAGGTTGATGGTGGAAAGAGAAAGAGTGGGTGGGGGGGAGGAGGAGGAGAAGGAGAAGGATGGAAAATGTACACTAAACGGAATGTAAAGAAATGAAAGGAGATAGGCAAAGTAGAAGGGGTGTATGGGTAGGATATTAAACTGTTTGCTTGGAGGAATAAAAAAGAAATATGAAACAGCTTGCTTGAAAGAAAAAGATATTAAGTAGCTTGCTTGGAAGGGGGAAAAAAAAAAGACAGGGAGGTGAATGAAAAGATAAAAGGTAGAGAGATGACATGTGAAGGGGCAGTTGAGAGAAAAGCTGATGATGAAGACTGCTGATGTTTGGAGCTGGTGAAGAATATAAGGCTTAATGATGGAACATAATGGAACATGTGCTGTGTTGCTGTCCACCAGATTTACAGAGAGACATGAGGATAGAGAAAAAGCAACTGAATATCCACTGCACCGCTGTATACATCCGTTGTTAGTGGCTTTATGAAAGGAGATAAAATAGGTATCAATAAAGAAAGGTAATAGGTTAAGGAGAAAGGAGGGAAAGGAAAATGGGATATAGAAAGTTACTAGTGAGAGTGATGTTGATATTGGAAGAAGTGACTGGCTGAAGACTGTGCTATGAGGGTTTAGTTAGCATGGAATGTGTCTTGTAAATCCGAGAAGGGCGAGGCAGGATTATCGGCACAGCTAATGATATTATTGAAAGTGTCTGAGAGAAGATTATATGATGACTGATGGTATGAGAGGCGGGTGTTTAATATTTGTGAGTCTGAGGAGGGTGGGTAATAGGAAAGTTAGCCGGAGGGAGAGTGTGAGAGGAAGGCTGTGGGTGTGAACAAAACAAGTCATAATGCTTCACAAGACTGTGCAACATATGCGTCCTCACGTCAAGCTGATTTATTCATAGATTCCGCCTGGCACAGTTTCCCATTCATGTCGCCAAATAAACAAATGCAAGAAAGAGAGAAAGAGGAAAAAAAAAAAAAAAAAAATGAGAATTGCACGCAAAAAAGAAGACAGAAAAAAAAATAATAACCTAACCTAATCTGATGCATACCAGTTTATCTACATCCTATTTTTTAACTGGTCGAAAAATCATTCACATATTCTCCTTGTCCCAGTTCCATGGTCTTCGCTGCAACATTAAATCCTTTAACCACTATTCTGAGTAGCGGCCTGAAAAAACAAAACCAATAATAGAATAGACGAATAAGCAAATAAATACCAATCATATATATTTAATAGATGATATCACAGAGGAATGCGCACGAAGAGAAAATACGTTAAGGGGACGAGTGGACAGAGGGAGACTTGTTGGGAGTGACAGGTGGCGGTGGTGGTGGCGGTGGTGGTGGTGGTGGTGGTGTAGATGCAGAGAACAGAAAGCACGGTTGTTGGCAGCGTGAATGGATAGGCCGGGGGTGAGGGGGGGTGCGTATCAGGAGGGCACCGAGGGATAATTCTTACTGGTAAATACGAGGGGCGCTGTTAATGAAGACTGGTGGGAAGCAAGGACAGAGTTTTAGGGGCCTTTTATCTATTTATTGTCTTATTTATCTATCTATCTATCTGTCTATTTATTTCTGGCTATCTTTCTATCTATCTATTGATCTATCTATCTATCTATCCATCTATCTATCTCTCTATCTATCTATATATTGATCTATCTGTCTGTCTATCTATCTATTCATCTATTTATCTACCTATCCATTAATCAATTCATCTATTTACCTATTATATCACGAATCTATGTGTGAAGCAGACTTATTCCCACAAAACCTTCAGCCTTTAACCAGCCTCCTTCTTTCACACAAAAAATGCGTCACTGTACACTAGGAATAATGAAACGGGAGGAGTGAAGAGATAATTAATTGCTGTCAAAGGAACCAATAGACTGCGAATGGTTGTTGTTACTGGACTGGTAGGTGGAGACTTGTGGTTAGTGAAAATATTGGCTTGTAAGGATAAGTGTTAATGAAAATATTGGATCAGAAGGATAACTATTTAAAAAAAGAGTAGATCAGAGGGATAAATGTTAATGGAAATAGTGGATAATGTTTTTAGTAACTTCCATGATCTTTCAGTTAACTTTTTCTTCAATAATAATAATAATAATAATAATGATAATAATAATAATAATAACAAAGTTGATGTTCCACTTAATAAACGTGAACATTTCCTCCTCCTCCTCCTCCTCCTCCTCCTCCTCCTCCTCGCAGTTCTGTGGGTCAAGGGTTGAGGCGTTGAGGTTGTGAGAGGAAGGAAAAGGAGGAGTAGGAGCAAGAGGAGGAGGAGAAGGAGGAGGAGGAGGAGGAGGAGGAGAAAAGTTCACCGTACCTTGAATATCCAACCTTCACGCATTAACACACACACACACACACACACACACACACACACACACACACACACACACACACACACACACACACACACAGATTTGTCATATGAAAGATAAAATAAAGACGGTTTTTGATGATGATGATAATGATGATGGTGACGATGATAATAAAGAGAAGGAGGAAGAGGAGGAGGAGGAGGAGGAGGAGGAAGAGACAGGGGGAGTTTCTTTCACCTTTGCAATTATCATATTTTTCCATGTTTATTTCATTATTTCTTCTATACTTCCTTGTTTTCTTTTACTCCTTTTCATTTTAACCCCCCAACTCTCTCTCCCTCTCTCTCTCTCTCTCTCTCTCTCTCTCTCTCTCTCTCTCTCTCTCTCTCTCTCTCTCTCTCTCTCTACCTTAACCTCCCCGTCCTCCATTCTTCCTCCACACTTTAATCCCGTCCCTCCCCGTCCCTTCCTCTTTCTCAATGACATTTCTCTCCTCTCCTTTCTCTCCCACTCCTCCTTCCTCACGTCTAGTTACCACGCAGTCCATAACCATTGTCACTGTGCGCACCTTTTTACCTCGTAGTCACCTGTGTGTGTGTGTGTGTGTGTGTGTGTGTGTGTGTGTGTGTGTGTGTGTGTGTGTGTGTGTGTGAGTGTGTGTGTGTGTGTGAGTGTGTGTGTGTGGTCAGTATCTATCTGTTCGTCTGTCTGTCTATCTATTTATTTGTCTATATATTTTTATCTATCCATCTATTTATCTGCATATCTACTATCTATCCAGCTCTCTCTCTCTGTCTATCTATCTGTCTGCTTATCTATCTATCTAATTCTCTCTCTCTCTCTCTCTCTCTCTCTCTCTCTCTCTCTCTCTCTCTCTCTCTCTCTCTCTACTTACCTCCTTACATAACAATCTATCTATCTCCCTCTCTGTATGTCTGTCTGGCTATCTATCTATCTATCTTTCAATATGTCTATCTATATATGTACGACCCGTGTGTGCGCGCTCCTGAAGGCAAGGTCACACCGCCACTCTCGGCTGAATAGAGTGCAGCAGGAGTGGGGTGGGTGGCCGCGCAAGATGAAGCACCTGTGGTCGGGGTAGGACGTAAACACCGTGTTTAGCGCCTCACTCACACCTCCCCAAGGCCGCGGCTGTAACTGGAGAGGTCACTTATCCCAGGGTCACGTGCATACACCCCATCTGACCCTCGACCCGTGTTGATTTAGGGGCTACATGTATTCCGCCTTAGGTATTTGTAGACGCCATGTTCCTCTGTGTATATATGAGTAAACAAATAAGTAGATAGACAAACAGACAGATAGAGGGAAAGACACACACACACACACGCACACACACATTTCTTCCCTCTGTCTGCCCGTTCTCTCTCTCTCTCTCTCTCTCTCTCTCTCTCTCTCTCTCTCTCTCTCTCTCTCTCTCTCTCTCTCTCTCTCTCTCTCGCTAACCCACTCATCAACATTTCACAACATTTCAGCCAAGGTAACACGAGGCAAGCAGGTGAGAACGAGCAGGTAGGGAAATGACATTTTCTCAAGGTCAAGAGTAGAGAGAGAGTGTTGGCGGAGTTCCCAGCGTCCTTCCTCACGCTTCCTATGTCCACACGTTTAAACCTTTTATCCTCCTATCAGTCTATTCTCAAAGGCGACATAGGAAATTAGTCAAGTTATTACGGGTATTTTTCATATTAGTGATGCAGAATCCTCGTTAAACTATCACTAGAATCATGAAAACACCCTTCGAATTCCCGTTGACTTCCGCTTGAGCCTGTTGAAAGTAGTTGTGATGGTTTACTAAAAAGTGGAATGGATTACGAATGCGATAAGATAAAAAAAAGAGCTCGTTTGGTCTCGTAGTAGGAAGAGAAGACTTAGAAGTGATTAAAAGAGCCAGAAAACCAGTTGAGAGAAGAAGATCGAGGGGAAGACAGAGAGTGAGATGGAGGGATGCAACTGCGGAAAAATTACAAAGGATGGAAGTCACAGAGGAAGATGCGAGGGACAGAAACAACATGAAGAGGCTTGTACATGACGCCAACCCCTGACACTCTAAGGAAACGGCGAAAAGAGATGAAGTTACTGCTACTGGTACTCACTCGAGGAAGTGCGTGATCTCCTTACGACTGCAGTTGGACCAGGTGATCATCTTGGCGTCGTTGGTGAGGTGCGGGGACATCACGTGCTGGCTTGTCCCGTCCTGCACCTCACACCCGTTCTGAGGCCCGTCGTGGTTCATGCCGAAACTGTGGATGAGGAAGGAAATGGAGTTAGATAAGTAGATACACAAAAAAGATGGCTAGGTAGATAAGTAAGGAAGTAGATAGATAGATAGATAGATAGATAGGTAGGGAGGCAGAGAGAGAGAGAGAGAGAGAGAGAGAGAGAGAGAGAGAGAGAGAGAGAGAGAGAGAGAGAGAGAGAGAGAGAACATTTAGCATCATTGTTGTGTTTACTCTGCAGCATAAACGCTGCGTTGAGGGAGGGATGGGGGAGGTGGAGGAAGGGGAGAGGAGGTGGACCTGTGAGTGATGGGGAGGAGGGATCAAGGGACATGAGTGGAAGGCTGGAGTGGGGTGGAGTGGAGTGGAATCTTGGTGAGGGTGAGGCTGAGTACAAAGTGAGTTGACGTGATGGTGATGGTGACGTGTGGGTGACAGAACCGTAATAAGGCTTCACGTCACACTATACTGCTGTCTATTACGTGGTTAGGATTCGAGTTTTCGCTGAGTTAACTTCACGGTTCATGATCTGGCCAAGTTGTGCCGCACCAGCTTATCTGATTGCCTCTACTTCATCATGTGCTTGTTATTGCTGTCTTGTGGGGTGTTCAGTCCGTCTGGGTGCTTGTGATATTTTGCTTGTTGTTGTTGTTGTTGTTGTTATTGTTGTTGTTGTTGTTATTATTATTACTATTATTATTATTATTACCATCATCATCATCATCATTATCATCATCATCATCATCATTATAGTTATAGAGTGGGAAGCTTATCCATGCGTCAAAAGATCACTCGTGTCTGCCTGCCTTGGTCTGAACGCTGTGAAAAATAAGACAAGCATTTTGGCATGGGCAGACCACCTTGTGCTCCTCAACTTTATCCGATAAAGAAGAAAATTTGCATATAACCTGATTTTATTTTTATTCGTATTTATTTAGGTGACGTACAGGTTCAGTTAGAAATGATAATAGATTTGTGTAACGTTGATCTACGGGACGTTGTACTATTACTCTTTCTATTTGAATCACGGCGTGTGTTGCCATCGTGAAATTGTTTTGCAGTCCCTGGCGTCACTTCTGGCCCGAGCTACACTTTATGGAGAGTGACATTAGCACAGTTTTTCAGCCATCCATATTTCCTCTTTGCGTTAACAGTCGGAAACAAAACGCCTGTATGTGCATTAAAAAATTCAAACCTATTTGTTTTCGTGTTGACAGATACGCAAATTCGCTCAGACAGGTCAACACACCAAATGTCTCTGAAGATTGTTAATGGAATAAGAAGAGAACATCAAAGGTAGGAATCATAGTGAGCAATACTATCTTCATTTTCTTAATTTTTTCCAGTGTTTTGTCAATCTTTCCTTTCATCTCAGGGGAAGAATGTCAAATCGTTAAAATATACCACGACATGTCCATACCACATCTTCCCTACACCACTAACCCCGCCAGTTCACAAGATATACCACTACATGTCCATTCCGCATCTTCCCTACACCTTTAACCCCTCTAGTTCACAAAATATACCACGACATGTCCATTCCGCATCTTCCCTACACCTTTAACCCCTCCAGTTCACAAAATATACCACCACATGTCCATTCCGCATCTTCCCTACACCTCTAACCCCGCCAGTTCACAAGATATACCACTACATGTCCATTCCGCATCTTCCCTACACCATTAACCCCGCCAATTCACAAGATATACCACCACATGTCCATTCCGCATCTTCCCTACACCATTAACCCCGCCAGTTCACAAGATGTACCACTACATGTCTATGCCGCATCTTCCCTACACCACTAACCCCGCCAGTTCACAAGATATACCACTACATGTCCATTCCGCATCTTCGCTACACCTTTAACCCATCCAGTTCACAAAATATACCACGACATGTCCATTCCACATCTTCCCTACACCTTTAACCCCTCCAGTTCACAAAATATACCACCACATGTCCATTCCGCATCTTCCCTACACCACTAACCCCGCCAGTTCACAAGATATACCACTACATGTCCATTCCGCATCTTCCCTACACCACTAACCATGCCAGTTCACAAGATATACCACTACATGTCCATTCCGCATCTTCCCTACACCATTAACCCCGCCAGTTCACAAGATATACCACTACATGTCCATTCCGCATCTTCCCTACACCTTTAACCCATCCAGTTCACAAAATATACCACGACATGTCCATTCCACATCTTCCCTACACCACTAACCCCGCCAGTTCACAAGATATACCACTACATGTCCATTCCGCATCTTCCCTACACCATTAACCCCGCCAGTTCACAAGATATACCACTACATGTCCATTCCGCATCTTCCCTACACCATTAACCCCGCCAGTTCACAAGATATACCACTACATGTCTATGCCGCATCTTCCCTACACCACTAACCCCGCCAGTTCACAAGATATACCACTACATGTCCATTCCGCATCTTCCCTACACCATTAACCCCGCCAGTTCACAAGATATACCACTACATGTCCATTCCGCATCTTCCCTACACCATTAACCCCGCCAGTTCACAAGATATACCACTACATGTCTATGCCGCATCTTCCCTACACCCTTAATCCCACCAATTCACAAAATACTTACTTATGTCCGAGTTCGTGGGCAATGGTGTAGGATATCTGCAAGCCTGTGTCCTCGTTGACGTTACATGAGCGCAGCGGCTGACACATGCCTGCGATCTCCGACACCCCGAGCGTGGCACACCAGTCCGAGACGCGGCTACATATGTTGTACCTGGCGAGAGACAGTACATGTGAGGGCCAGCGAGCATAGCACCGCCAATGACAGTGGGAGGAAAAACAAAGAAACAAGGAAAAGAAAAGAAAAAAAAAAGAATGTATATGAAAACGACTAGGCAACCTTTGTTTTTCTTGGTGAGAGAGAGAGAGAGAGAGAGAGAGAGAGAGAGAGAGAGAGAGAGAGAGAGAGAGAGAGAGAGAGAGATGAAGGAAGCAAGGAACAGGGTGCAGGTACGAATTTTAATAAGAAAAAAACAAACAACATAAACTAGTCATATATAAGGAGAAAATCAACTTACACATTAATTTACAGTATACTTCTGACGCACCAAATGTAAGATCAGACGTGATGGGAGGCATGAGGGAAGAAGAGGGATGTGTTACAGCATTCATGGTTAGATTAGATAAAACGTAATAAGTGTAAGAAGCGAGTAAGGTTAAGGAGTACCTGGGATGAAGATAGGATGATGGGAATGAGTGGTAGGTAGGGTTTGGTAAGTGAGGCAAAAGATTGGTGAGAGGAGGATGTGTGAGAGTGGAGATGGACAGTGTTAGATTAGTAGTGGGAGGTGATATGCTAGACAGACGTAAGTGCTGCGAAAAAAAAGAGGAAATAATAGAGAAAGAGGATGTGTGTGAGAGTGGAGAGTTAGATAGTGTTAGTTAGAGATGTAACAGTGAAACACGAATACTGTGGACAAATGGGAAAGAAGAACAGAAAACGAGGGAATCTATAAAGGACAGTGACAAAGCAGAAGATCTCAACGCAGAGAAAACTGATGAAACCACGAGGAAAGAAACAAGCATATAGGAGGAAAGTGTGTAAAGTAAAGTAAAAAAATAAAGGTTAATATGATGGTGGACACGAGAAAGGACAGTGGAGACCGTGGTGGTGGAGAAGGAGGAACGAGGGTAGGTGGTGGAGTGTGGTAGAAGGAGTGGAGGGCAAAGCTTGAGTGTGGTGGAAGAACTAGTGCTGGATTGTGGAAAACTATTAGTGGAGTGATGAAAGAGTGTGGAGCAGTGAAGATGAGTGGTGGTGGAGCGCTGTGGACGAGGTGGAAAGTGGCTGAGTGGAGTGTTACCTGGTAAGGAGGACAGCCACGTCATGGTGGTGAGGGTGCGTCTCGTTCCCTGGGTTGATCATCTGTTGCCACTGACAGAAGCTCCTGAGGGTGTCGTCTGCATTGTGGCTGATCTCGAGGGCCTGATGGAGATGTGGAAGATAGGGGGTCAGTCTCTCTCTCTCTCTCTCTCTCTCTCTCTGGTGACGACAGCAGAGCAACACAATGGAACAGGTACAAACAGATAGGCAAGGGAGACAAGAACCTGTTAGTGGGGTGGAGGAAGACCAGACAAGGGAGACGAGGGAGCAGAAGAGATATGAGGTGGAGCAAGACTAAAGGGTACATTGTGAGGTGACGGGAGGGCTTGGGAGCAAAGAATACACTAGAAGGAGAGTACATGAACTAGAACAACTTAAGGGGATGAGACAAAAGAGCAGGGAAAGGTAGATGTGAGATAGAGTGAGACAGAAGGACACATTGGGGTCGTGTGGTAGGTGGGACAGTCTTATTCCCATCCTAACACATCACCCACGTCAGGAAATGTTCCCCTGTCGTCATTTTCCCCTCAGTTTCGATAGCATTGTGTTATGGTAATGCTGCTGTTAACTGTTTAGGTTAGGTTAGATTAGTTAGGTTAGGTTGGGCTGGTTTAGGTTAATAGTTAGATATGAATAGTAGAGTAGAAAAGTGTCTGGAAGAAGAAAGCTGAAGGGAAAAATGCTTACAGGGAAAATATTCGTTGGGGAAAATGTCAAGTGGAGAAAATGTCCACTGAAGGAAAAAAAAAGGTGGTGGGGAAACATCCTGGGGGAAAATGTTCATGGGAAAAAAGATCCAGGGATAAGAGATGAGAGGGAAAAAGATCTACGGGGAGAATGACCTGGGTTCGGGTAAGCTGGGAACCCACCTCGTGCTGGTCGTCCTCCAGCAGGATGATCCTCACCACGTAGATGTTGACAGCGTTGCCGATGCTCGCGTCATGAAACACGCTGGAGACCTGGAAGAGTGGCAGGACCCTTGTAATGCCCCTGCCAGAATGTGCCATCGCCTTGCTTAGGCTCACACAGGTCGTAAGTAGTTTTTATACATTCTTAATTATTTTCAGGTAATGTGATCAGACGATTTGACGTAGAAAAAGCGATTGAATTTGAATTTCGGATTATTTTTCGTTTCTTTTTCTTTTCCTTCTTTTATGTTCGGGGTCTTCTTTTATTTTAGATTAAAGAGTTACTTTTCCTGGATATTTTCTGCTCTTTGCTTACTTATTTATACTTGTATTTATTTATTTATGTATCTATTACTGATTTATTTATTATTTTACCTAATTTTCACTCATATGGGTCGTGGTAACAAATTCTTCGAGAAATCGTGAGCCGAGACTCGTTACTTTCGCGTGTGTGTCCTGCAGCTCCTTACTTAGCAGACTGTCATTCTTATTCATCAGGATGCGATACCTGAGGGCATAGGAACATGATAAAACTGGTTCCCTCGGTCACTGATAGTCTCTGTATTCGTGTGGTAGGCAGCAGTCGTCATAACTTTGGAATTTCACGCCAGATGCAAAACAAAAGTAAATACAAGGAGGAAGAATAAGCACCATAATGATAAATTTGACTGGTAGGTGGGACTCATAATTTTTAAATGTCGCGCCAGTACTCCCTCTGGCATCTTGTGGCTCGCTGCGTCACTCGTCACAGTGTTTACATTCCGCGTGAAAGACACACGCACAAGGCAGGTTCCTGGCAAATTACCTGAATTCTTCTTATTATTACTCTTTTCTTTGTAGGTGACTCTACATTACAGTCACCATCATAATAATGCACCAATAGCTGACACTGAGAAGTGAGGACATGTCTTCTGCGGTACAATACAGTAATGGCGTGTACTGGTGTGAGTGGCCGGCCCTGTCTTGCCGGGAGCTATTACTACAGATGCTTTGGTAGTGTGCGTGATAAATGACTGGCGTTGTTTTGGTAGCAGTGTTTAGTGTGGATATAACAGTCACAAGGCGGCGCAGTGTTCTGGGGTGCGGGGCAATTCACAGGCCGTGGAATGCCTCCTCTGTATGCATTTGTGTACAGCCAACTTGGTCAGTCCTCAAGCCTGGCGGTCACGTGAGTGCCCCGCTCAGGCCACCAGCTGCTGAATCCTGGGCCGCGCGTTGTGGAGGCTGTTGTGCTTGTGGGGATTGGGAAATGCGTCTTATTATAGTACTGCAGGACGAAATGAATAGCAATGCAGGATTCCATGATACAGTAAAACATTATTGTTGATGTAGTAGTAGTAGTAGTAGTAGTAGTAGTAGTAGTAATAGTAATAGTAGTAGTAGTAGTAGTAGTAGTAGTAGTAGTAGTAGTAGTAGTTGTTGTTGTTGTTGTTGTTGTTGTTGTCCTACATACTTGGTCCTTAGTTAGGTATCTCCACATGTTTCATTTCATAATTCTGTGATATTTTCATAGAACTTAAGGAAAACTAAAGGAACAGATAAAAACAAGTTGTACGTAAAGAATCAGAGATGGCAGGCGATGTCTCGTTCATCTCGTCACCAGTTTTCGTCCCGTGTCTTCAGCCATCGTCCACAAGATCGCATCGCAAGTCCACCACACGTGGGATAGTTTATGTGCACGTCATTCATCTTTTTATATGTTACTGACAGATTCCCGCGTGGATCTGTCGTCTTGTAATAGTTTTGTTATTCTGTTACTCTCCGATGTGTTTGGTACAGTTTATTTCACATTTCTTTATTAACATATTCACCTAGTAATCTCTCGTTTTGATTGCGCACTTTACAATCACTGTCATGATCCCAGTGATCTGTCTTTTAATTATGTACGAATTCAACTCACTGACAAATTCACATCATCATTTCACAACAGCGTGTAACTTTCATACAATTTTTGGTAATTTGTCTTTTAGTTACGCACGTATTTCACTCACACATTCATATTCCCTAACCTGTCTCTTATGTTATTCCTCAGATAGTGCCTAGATGGAGCGGCGCCCTCCCTCCAGCAGCGCCCCGTCAGGCTGCTACTCACCATGTTCATGACGGTGAGGATGTAGGTAGTCAGGTCCTCGTTCGAGTAGTAGTCCACCATCTTCTTGTCCGCCACCACCGTCACCGTCCACATTTCTCTCCAGGCTCACACTCCTCTTCCTCCGCCTCCTCCTCCTTCTCGCCTCACTGGTCTCTGCCTTCTCCTGCTCGGTCTCCCACATGGAACGGGCGTGGATGGCGCGCTCGTAGGAATCTGACAATAGAACACAGGAGTTGCGAGTCAGTCATGAGAGAGAGAGAGAGAGAGAGAGAGAGAGAGAGAGAGAGAGAGAGATGAG
Source organism: Scylla paramamosain (assembly GCF_035594125.1). Taxonomy (NCBI): domain Eukaryota; kingdom Metazoa; phylum Arthropoda; class Malacostraca; order Decapoda; family Portunidae; genus Scylla; species Scylla paramamosain. Next base: position 350,961 of record NC_087166.1, read on the forward strand.
AGAGAGAGAGAGGTTTATTTACAAGGGAATCAGTGACGTAATGAGATGGAACATAAATTCTTCGCACACTTTCACGAGATAGTTATGTCTCTTTTGCCTCCTCCTCCTCCTCCTCCTCCTCCTCCTCCTCCTCCTCCTCCTCCTCCTCCTCCTCCCTCCTCCTCCTCCTCCTCCTCTTCCTCCTCCATGCCGCTTTCCCCCATCCGTCTTGGAGATTCACATTAAGAGCCAGAATTTGGTGTCATTATGCGGTCCTAAGTCCATCACTCATCAAGAAGAGAAGGAGGGACGAGTGGGGCAGGGCGCTGGGCGGGGAAGAGGCGTGGGTGACAATTATTTCAGTCCCCTAAACATATTGAACTTGTGCTGGGAAGATTTATGAGTCACTGGTCTGTGTGTGTGTGTGTGTGTGTGTGTGTGTGTGTGTGTGTGTGTGTGTGTGTGTGTGTGTGTGTGTGTGTGTGTGTGTGTAACCAGTTACCAGTTTAGCATTTGTTTTTTGCTTCTTTAATGGAGTGCAAAGTAATCGTTTTTTTTATTATGTATTTATGTGTTTATGTATTTCTGCTCCATATTGATTTTTTTAGTATACTGTATATCATAAAATTTGTGGTTAATATACAGTTTGAGTCTGAATCGTGTGTGTGTGTGTGTGTGTGTGTGTGTGTGTGTGTGTGTGTGTGTGTGTGTGTGTTTGTGTGTTTACCGTACGCATATTTTCACAGGATTGAGTCAAGATCGTAATGTTGCGCCATTTAAATATCAAGTAACCATAATTTTTCTTTAGACTCCTCTGTAAGGTTTCCACGTACCGCTTCCTCCGAGTCACTGGTTTATTAATAAGAAAACTGTAATTACCGCATAACCTTGACTCTTCTTCTTAAACTTCTCGCTGCGTCCTGACAGCCTCGACTCACTCACTCACTCACACACGGATCTTCTCCAATTTCTTTTCTTTTTTTCTCTCTCGTTTCTCATTTGCGCTCCATAATTATGTATCTTCTTTTCTGTCTTTTTTTTTCTAATTTGGTTAAGTGTGTGTGTGTGTGTGTGATGATATATGTATGCATTGGACATCTCCCTCTCCTCCTCCTCCTCCTCCTCCTCCTCCTCCTCCTCCTCCTCCTCCTCCTCCTCGCCTATCAAGTACTCATGTCACAAATAAGTAAGCAATGTCGATAATGAGTCTCTCTCCTCTCTCTCTCTCTCTCTCTCTCTCTCTCTCTCTCTCTCTCTCTCTCTCTCCTCTCTCTCCTCTCTCTCTCTCTCTCTCTCTCTCTCTCCCCAGTGGTACTCGCCCTTCAAAGCACCACTCGTCCATTCCAGCACCACTCTTACCTCCACCTCCCACTCTCCCAGTCCCCTCTCATCCCTCATGCTGCTCCCTCTAATTCCACCTTGTCCCTCTCCTTTATCATTCAAGCCCTGCCCATCTATTTCCTCGCTCCTACACGTCCCTCTAAAGCCCAAGTCATCCCCTCTCTCTCTTTTATTCATACATCCTCTCTATCAGCATTATTTTTTACAGATACGTCGCCTTCCTCCTCTTCCTCTTCCTCTTCCCTTCCCAGACACGGTCCAGAAACGAGTATTAGGTCATCCTTATAACTTACGCCAAAATGTTTGTTTGTGGCTCTCTCTCTCTCTCTCTCTCCTCTCTCTCTCTCTCTCTCTCTCTCTTCCTCTCTCTCTCTCCTCTCTCTCTCTCTGAAGCGGCACGAGAAGACGGATATTTTTTTTTCCCCTGGTTTGTTTGCCTAGTTCTTAGTGACCCTCTAATTATGTTGATAAGAGATACTTCCCACCACTTCTCTCTCTCTCTCTCTCTCTCTCTCCTCTCTCTCTCTCTCTCTTTCTCTCTCCTCTCTTCTCTCTCTCTCTCTCTCTCTCGTCAGTTTGTGTGTCTGTCCGTTCCTTGTCTGTGTGTGTATATCTGTCCATCCGTGTGTGTGTCAGTCAGTCAGTCAGTCTCTCTCTCTCTCTCTCTCTCTCTCTCTCTCTCTCTCTCTCTCTCTCTCTCTCTCTCCTCTCTCTCTCTCTCTCTCTCTCTCTCTCCGCCACGCCCACTGATCGGCCCCGTCCCCTGAGTGTTCCCTGTCTGCCTGTCTGGTCTGTGTTGTGACGTGCCTGTCTGCCTCGGTTGGGGACTCTTGAGTGACTGGAGGGGAGTGACAGACTAAAGGACCTTGTTTGTCTTCTATGCCTCTCCTTCCCCACGTTTCTTAAACCCATACATTTTTTTTTATTTTTTATACTGTAGTTAGTTTGTTTATGCCATAGTCGGTGTATTGATCCTCTTCACTGCGATATACGAACATAAGAACGTATGAAAATAAGAAGCTTCAAAAAGTCATGCCTTCACGTGGCAGTCCCTGTATAAAACATATCTATCTCCTTCCATCTATCTATCTACTTCTACCTCTCTGTTTGCTTCCACTTATCTGTCTACTTCCACGTCTCTACTTCCACCTCTCTGTCTACTTCCACCAATCATCCTCTTCCATGAATCTGTCTAGTAGTCTTTCAAATCGCCCTCAAGACTCGGCACTGACAACCTGAATACTGAGTCTATTTCATTCAACTGCCTCTATATTTATTTAAGAACCAATTCCTTCCTCTTTTTTAATTCTAACATTTTTTTAAAGTTTAAACCCATTATTTCTTGTTCTGTTATGGATTAATGGTCCTGAGAATTTTGTTCGTCACCCTTGTTATATACTTTACAAGAGGGCAGTAGCTCATAACATTAATAGCAATGAAATCTTTATAAGCATCGACAATAAATTAAAAAAGGGAATTAAAGGTATAGATTTAACCCTTTCTAACCTGTATAAAATTTGGAGGTGACTGCAGAACAAGGAGAAACGCCCCCTCGTGGTTAACAATTAAGGAAAACGACGAAATAGCAGAGAAAGTGTACAATTAGGGAGTATATTGGAATCAAACTGTGCAGTATGACGTAATGTTGGTCGTTTGAAATTGCTATCCTTCGTAATATTTTCATTTTTTTCTTCCTTTTTTTTTTTTTACAGTAGTTAGTGTATTAATGGCGTATATGTAAGCCGAACAGTCTAATAAGGGGCAAAGTTATGTTATTTGTAATCACTTTTCACCTCTTGCAATATTTTCCTGTTTGTTTCCTGATTGCATTTCGTATTTCATTTTTTTCTCCCCTCATTTGCTCATCCCTTCCGTTCTCCCTTCCTCCTTCCATCACTAACTGCTTCTTACCTTCATCCTTTCCTTGCCTCTCTCTATGTCTCCTACTCCTTCCATCCTTACGTTTCTCCGTTTTCCCTCTTATTTCTTTCTTCTTTCATGTTTAACTAGTTCCTTTCCTTTTTTTTCCAATTCTCTTATTCCCTCCTTCTTTCATGTTAAACTGTATTTCCTCCTTTCCTTTTTTTTTTATCAGTTAATTCTTTCTACTAAATGTTTACCTCATCATGCCATTAATATCCCTTTACAAAGTTTTGGCGTCTATTTATTCATCTATCTACTTACAAGTTCATTTATTCATTCATTGGCTCTTTAATCTTATATATTTATTCAAGCGTCTTCACGTTTATTTCTCACGCTGATAATATTAAACTATCGGAGAGTTAATGAACCCCTCTCTCTCTCTCTCTCTCTCTCTCTCTCTCTCTCTCTCTCTCTCTCTCTCTCTCTCTCTCACGTCCGGGAAAGACAGTGTTAACAAACAAATAGTACTATGGTCTGCCAGACTCAAACACTCAGGGGTCGAACTCTCTCTCTCTCTCTCTCTCTCTCTCTCTCTCTCTCTCTCTCTCTCTCTCTCTCTCTCTCTCTCTCTCTCTCTCTCTCTCTCTCTCGCATTTAGAAGAGGAGGAGGAGAAAGAGCAGAAGGATAAGGAAGAAAAGAGGAAGAGCAGGAGGTGGAGGTGGAGGAAGATGAGAAAGAGGAGGAGGAGGAGGAGATAAGAAGGAAAATGAAAACAAAAGAGAAACGGAGAAAAAAAAGAAAGAGAACAAGGAAAAATGAAAGGAAGGAAGGAAGGAAGGAAGGAAGGAAGATGAAAACTATAAGATTGAGAGAGAGAGAGAGAGAGAGAGAGAGAGAGAGAGAGAGAGAGAGAGAGAGAGAGAGAGATGCACTTTTTTTTTCCTCTGTCAGACAGCGGCATGCAAATCTGAGCAGGAAGGCAAGTTCATGTTAGGAAGACAAAAGGTGTGTAGTTAGCACATTCAGTGCCATCTGGGAGTCCTAATACGGAGAGAGAGAGAGAGAGAGAGAGAGAGAGAGAGAGAGAGAGAGAGAGAGAGAGAGAGAGAGAGAGAGAATGTGGTATACAGATGCCTTATATTAATACGTACCGCAAACATGAAGACGAATGCCAGAGAGAGAGAGAGAGAGAGAGAGAGAGAGAGAGAGAGAGAGAGAGAGAGAGATTAAATGGGCTGGATGGATGTTAACACTTGCGATCAGCGTTAAAAATACTCCTCACTGCATACTGAGAGAGAGAGAGAGAGAGAGAGAGAGAGAGAGAGAGAGAGAGAGAGAGAGAGAGAGAGAGAGAGAGAGTACTACTGTAACTAAAGACCAGTAGAACTTTTTACCTCCTTGCGGCACTGACCATCTTGGCGCCTGTCTCCTTGCACACCCACTCTTTCCTGCCCTTAGAGAGAGAGAGAGAGAGAGAGAGAGAGAGAGAGAGAGAGAGAGAGAGAGAGAGAGGCATGGTGTTGAAGGACTTTAAATGATGGCTGGTTTTGTTTATCTTTATTTTTGGACACACACACACACACACACACACACACACACACACACACACACACACACACACACACACACACACACACACACACACACACACACACACACACACACACACACACACGTAAACACACGTGAGGAGGAAGTTGAAAAGTTTACGGTTGTTTTGGCGTGGAGGAAAAACTCTCTCTCTCTCTCTCTCTCTCTCTATCTATCTATCTCTCTCTCTCTCTCTCTCTCTCTCTCTCTCTCTCTCTCTCTCTCTCTCTCTCTCTCTCATAAATTCTTCCGCTCTTTCTTTCATTCCATATCTCTTTCAGTCTTTTAATTACATTCCTTTCCTTTCATTATTCCTTCCTCCTTGCTTCTCCTTCTTCCCTTCCCTCTTTCCTGATTTTTCTTTCTTATTCCGTTCTTCCTTCCTTCCTTCCTTCATTTCTGTTTTTTTTTTCTCTATTTTCTTTCCTCACTTCTTTCATACTTTTGTCTTCCTAACTCTTTCTTTCTCTTTTTTCTTTTTTTTTATTTCTTCCCTCATTCATTCATTCTTTCGTTTTCTATCTTTCTAGCCATCCTTTTTCTTCTCGTTCCTTCTTTCCTTCCTTCCTTCCTTCCTTCCTTCCTCACTTCGCTTCCTTTTTCCTTCCTTCTTCCATTTCTCCTTCCTTCCTTCCATCCATTCACCCACCCATCTCTCCACCCCGTCATCCCTTCAAATCTATCTCCTTAATCTACCATCACGACTTTCATCCTTCCATTTAGGAACCAAGAAATCTGATATTAATCTACTTTTGCTATCATATCCTCTTTACTTTCCCCTATAGGACTGTACATGACACTGTCCTTCAACTGCTTCCCTCAGCTTGCTCACCACTACCGTCCTCTTGCCCACACAATAACATCACTAACCTACCCCAATGCTTCGTCCCTGCCTTCCACTCTGCCTCGTCCCTTGCTTTGCCTTGCCAGCCTCACCACTTCTCTCTCCTGCACCCTTCAGATGCCAGCACAAGGGCAGCTACACGAGTTAACTGTACTCATAACATTCTTTTTCTTTCTTTGTTTGTGTCTGTCTGTGTGTGTGTGTGTCGGTTTGTCTGTATTTTGTTTGTCTATCTGTTTGCTTGTCTGTTTGTCTGTCTCTCTCTCTCTCTCTCTCTCTCTCTCTCTCTCTCTCTCTCTCTCTCTCTCTCTCTCTCTCTCTCTCTCTCTCTCTCTCTCTCTCTCTCACTGACGTACCACCTGTCGAATATTCTTTCTCCTTTTCTCATTATCTTTGTTTCTTAATTTCTTTGCAGTCTATTTATTAGTTTCTCCTCATTTATACGTTGAAGGGAAGTTATTGCGCATCATAAATTCTCTCTCTCTCTCTCTCTCTCTCTCTCTCTCTCTCTCTCTCTCTCTCTGGTAAACCTATCTCGGGTGCTGCGGAAATTTGCGGTTGTGTGGTTGTGAAGACCAGCACGCCGGCGCCACCTTTGGTCAGGGCGGTTACGGCAGCAGGAGTAATTTGCAAGCAGTATTCATTGAGGAGCGTACCCGAGGATGCCCCGTGCATAGAGAGAGAGAGAGAGAGAGAGAGAGAGAGAGAGAGAGAGAGAGAGCGAGAGAGAGAGAGAGAGAGAGAGAGAGAGGTGAAAAGGTTAATAATAGGAAGAAATTGTGTGCATTATATGTTTGTTCCTCCTGCAGTGACTGTCATTCGTTTTCTGTTTCAATATTGGAGGGTGTGAAGAGGCTTGTTGATGTTGTTGTTGTTGCTGTTGCTGTTGTTGTTGTTTTGTTTCAGTAGTAACAGTAATTTTTCTTTTCTTCGTTGTTGTTGTTGTTGTTGTTGTTGTTGTTGTTGTTTCATCGTCGTCGTGGTCGTCACTATTTTCCTGCAGTATCAGCAATTCCTACGTAAAAGCGCGGCAGTATGGGCGGCAATCACGCTGGCAGGGGCTGGCAGGGGCGGCAGGGGCGGGAGGGGCGGGGCGGCAATATCTGTGCTGCACTAAAGGCTTTAAAATGTTTAAAGAAAAATATTGCGGGAGGGCGTTCGATTGGGTGGAGGGAGGAGGGCGCTGAGGGGCTGAAACCACCTCCACGGCCGCCACTTCCACTCTCAGGAGTAACAGTGGTGGTGGTGGTGGTAGTTGTAGTAGTGGTAGTTGTAGTAGTAGTAGTAGTAGTAGTAGTAGTAGTAGTAGTAGTAGTAGTATAAAATCATACGTTTCACAAATGCAAATGTCCTTAGAATAAGTAACCTGTTGAATCTGTATTGTAACGAGATGACAGTGCACTCCTGTTAATATATCTAATAATGTCCCGCTGTTTGAGGAAAGAGGATTGACGCCTTGGACAGGGTGGCAGGAACTGTGGGAGGAGGAGGAGGAGGAGGAGGAGGAAGAAGAGGAAGAGGAGGCTGGTGAAGGCGCGATAACCAAACTAATTCCCAGCTGGCCACACTCCCCGCCCGTTCGCCACCCTTGTGTCCGCCCTTCAGGAGCGTCCGTCCTTTGTTCCAGTGTGACAAAGTGACCACAATGTAGTGAATATCAAACACGGGGCCCAAACTAACCACCCCTTTCACCTCAGCACCCGCGGCGAGGCTACAGGCGCCTCATTATAGATTCACCACAAGAGAAGAAGGTGAATTAATTTGATATGTCAAGAGTTTAATGATGCCCTGAACACTTAACTCTCTCACTACTGTGGCTTCTGATCAAACTTAATTAAATGTTGTAGTGCAAGTTTTAGAATCATATCAAGTGACGCCACTCACAGTAAAAGCAGTGATTGAGTAATTTGTACATCTTACTGCTTGTTGTTATGTTTGTGGTCAGTGTGATGGTCAAGGATTATGCTAGTCAAGCTGCAAGGGTCCACCTGTCACCAGCGGCCAAAGCATTCATAACAATAGTAACTTTAATTATACATCTTACACTTGAAATGTTTAGCAACACTTTAATTGCTATGTGCCATGTTCTCCCGAATTTCTAGCTTCTCTTTATGCTCCACAGACACCTCCAACCATTATCCTGGCTTGAAATTGCTAAAACCTATTCTTTTCATACCCTTTTTTTTCTTTCATGTCGATGCTGGTAAAGATTTCATTGCTCTTAGTGCTGTGAAGTGTTGCATATCACAGTGAAAGGGTTACGTCTCTCATCCCCACGTGCGGTGATTGTGAGTGTGGCTGTGCGTACCTCCGTGTGTGTGTGTGTGTGTGTGTGTGGACAAAGAAACAGTAAAAAGATAACAAGGAGACAGCAAAGGACTAGTTAACCCACACAAGTCAGGTCGTGGGCATTTCAAACTATCCATCTGTCATCGTCACCCAAGCTGCTGCTGCTGCTGCTGCTGAGGCCACCTGACGCGAGAGCCCTTAACACGCTGTTGCCAAGTTTGTTCCTCTCATTTACAAAGCTGTGAACCAACCTTTGTGTGTGTGTGTGTGTGTGTGTGTGTGTGTGTGTGTGTGTGTGTGTGATATGGAAAAAGTATTAAATATGAATTGTTTTGGTTTAAGTTGTATTGTGCATCAGGTTTTTTTTTGTCAATAAGCTGCTAACTAACTAAACTAACCAGCCAATTCACTAACTTACTAACTAATGATCTGCGTGAATCTCATAATCAAGGTGAGACGTAATTCCTAGTGTGTGTGTGTGTGTGTGTGTGTGTGGGTCTTGGTGCGTCTCTCTCGCCACCTCTGTGTGTTGGTCGTAGTAATGGTTTGTTTAGGGCCTTGCTCGCCTCGTTTGGCTTCTGTACTGCTTCGGCTTATATAGGTCTCTCTCTCTCTCTCTCTCTCTCTCTCTCTCTCTCTCGTCTGACTCACGGGGTAAAAGTTGTTCCCGCTTTGATCAGCGTGAGGCGCGTCGCTGGTATGTAAGCAAGCTGGTATGTAAGCACAGCCCATCTCGCTTCCATCCCTGACGTGTGTGATGGGTGGCTGCCTGATGAAAGAATAACATTTGCTTCATTCTTGCCGGATGGGTGGAAGTGCACGCGCCTTATTGCTCAAGTTGATCGATACGGAGCACTGAAGTGTAATTAATATTCTTCTCTGTAATGTCTTTGTGTGTGTGTGTGTGTGTGTGTGTGTGTGTGTGTGTGTGTGTGTGTTAGGTTCCTATTTCTTATCGTTTTGGCGTTTCATTTAGACTTTTTTTTAGGGTCTAGACGTTATCAGTCGAGTTTTTACTCTATTTTTCTAATTAATGATATAAACCGCTTGTTGAACCATTACCAGAACCATGGAACTTCTTTAAAAAACTTGTATCTTCCACCACAGCCTGTTAAATGCAGTCGAGGTAAGACGCTGAAACGTTTTGAGAGCACGAAGCTTAACACAATCATCGTCACAAGTCATAAATAAAAAAAAGAAGAAGAAGGGAAACTGCAAGAATCCATCATGCCTACCTAACAGTTTCCATCTATCAGCCTCACCCATAAGTTTGTCTAGTCTTTTAAAGCTCCTTAATGAATCTGCACTAACAACTAAATTACTGAGTCTACCCCGCTCATCTACCACTCTATCTGAGAACCAATGCCTGGAGTAATCATCTGCACTCACTTCTACTGTGCTTAGTGTTCTCAGTCCCTTATCACTCTCCTGATCTGCTGACTGTCTCCATGCGGAACCTGACAGTTGATAGATTCGCAGCACATCAGAGGAATTAGAATTGAGAGACAACGTAAATCACAGCGGGAAAAAATAGAGTGTGGTATGTTGCTTCACTATTGACAATTACTGCACCTCGCCGCGTCGCTTTTACCCACTCACATGTCTCCTCTCTGAAGCACGAGTGAGGGGAAGAGAGGGCGGTGCTCCTGCTGTGTCTGTTACTGGAGGCTGTGTGGGGATGTGAGATGACGATGGTGATGGTGGCTTTGGTAAGGGAGGTGAAGACTGAAGGGGCTGCTACTACTACTACTACTACTACTACTACTACTACTACTACTACTACTACTACTACTACTACTACTACTACTACGGGGTGGGACGGGAAAGGGGAACGGTAGAGGATGGACTGAGGGGGCGCTGTCTCCTCCCGCCGCCTCTGCCTCATCGCCACGCCGCGGGGCCTCCACAGACCGGCTCCTGACGCTCAGACAAGAGGTGGTTCAGATCTTGGGATAAGAGAGTCTGAAGGGTCACTGGTCAACTCCTCCTCCTCCTCCTCCTCCTCCTCCTCATTATCTTATCCACCATTCTTCTGCTTTCCTTTTTCTCTCCTCTTCATCTTCGTTTTCTTTATTCCTTAGTTTCATCTCATTATCTTATCCACCGTGTTCTTTTCTTCCTGTCTTTTATTCCTTTTTCGTCTTTATTATTTTCCTACTTCTCGTCCTACGCTTCATTTTTCTGTCCTCTGTTTTTCTTCCTTATTTTCTTCCCTCTTCTTCCTCGTTCTTCCCGTGTGGTAATTCTTTCGTGATTATTCTGTCTATCATCTTTCTTCATGGTTTTCTCTCTTCTTCGTCCTTTTCCTTTTCCTTCTCCACGATATTCTCCTGTTTTTTTTTCTCTTCTTCCCTCTTCCTCTTTCATTCTGTCCTTTGCTTTTCTTCTCCTCTTCGTCCTTTTCCTCTTCATCCACTGTTATCCACTGTTTTCTCTCTCTTCTCCTTTTCTCTGTCTCTCTCCTCTTCTTCCACCATCATTTTCTACTTTTTTTCTCCCTCTCTTCTTCTCTTCTTCGCCCTTTCCCTCCTCTTCCATCACCATTCATTTATTTTCTTCTCCTCTTCGTCACTCTCCTTCTGGTCCTCCTCCCGGCCACTCCAAGACCCGTACACCACCACCACCATCACCACCACCACCTCACTTCACATCAAGTTGTCAAGGGGTATTGGAAAATAATGTACTCTGACACAGACCCTCTTTGTGTGTGTGTGTGTGTGTGTGTGTGTGTGTGTGTGTGTGTGTGTGTGTGTGTGTGTGAGTGTTTCTTTTAGGGCATGAGTGGGTGTTGGTTTGTGTGTTCATGTGTTTGTGTATTGTTGTTGCGGTGTGTTTGTGATGTGTAAGTGGTGGTCATTGTAAATCATTATGTTTCTAGGAATGAAAATTTTCCTACACACACACACACACACACACACACACACACACACACACACACACACACACACACACACACACACACACACACACACTAGACAGGATGTATACCAGTGAGTTAATACACATATGCGTATTAATTAAAAGCGCATTAGATAATTTATATTGAGTTAGTTAGTCATGCGTGTGTTTTTATTGTAAAAGGCCTCATAAATTCACGTGGGGGACGATTTGAGAGAGAGAGAGAGAGAGAGAGAGAGAGAGAGAGAGAGAGAGAGAGAGAGAGAGAGAGAGAGAGAGAGAGAGAGTCGCATTACGTTCATGACATTGCTTGGTCCTCGTTACAGGATTCTTTCATGAATATTCAGACTGAAATAGATTATTATTGGCGTGTACAAAAATAGCTCTTTGAAACACGCGCCGCATTACGATAACGTCTTTTGGCCACGTTTCCAGAAATATATCTAGTATGTACAGGCAGATTCACATTACATTTATAATAACCGAATTAATCTCATCCCATTATTCACAACATTTATACAATCAGATTTGCTTCATCTATTAAAAGGTAAAAAAGATAAAAAAAAAAAAAATAGGTGGAAGTCGAGCCCCTGAACCAACAAACCGTGGAGCTAAACCGTGGAGCTAAAAGTGACACGTTTATAAGATTATACTGTCAGTCTATTTTATTTTTTTTTTTGTATCATTATATTATATGTATATTTTCTATTTTACTTTTTTATTTATTTATTTTTTTTATTCCCCCTTTATTGTTTATTTTATTTTACATCTTGTGATACTTTCCGCGCGGCGCCTCGCCTCGGCTTGCCACTCCCGGAGCCACCCCCTCAACCCCAATTAGTCCTGGCGTCCTGCTCCTGCTGCCGCTGCTCTTTGCGGTTTTGCCTCTGGCGCCGCCTCTTCCTGGCACTCTTCTCTTTGGCAGACACCTCCTCCGCCCCTGTGCTTCTGTACTTGAAAGTGAAGGACTGGGAGGAAGAGGAGAAAGAAAACTTACGAGAGGAGGAGGAGGAGGAAGAGGAGGAAGAAGAAAAAGAAGAAGGAAAAGAATTTGAGGAGGAGGAACGGGAAGAGGAGGAGGAGTTTGAGGAAGCCTTAGCCTTGTTTTCCTGGGCTTGTCGTGTCCTGTGAGGGTGCTGGCCTCGCAGCGTGGCGTCGTGCCTGGCCCTCTTGTCGGGGTCCGAGAGGGTCTCCGCAGCGCGCTGCAGCAGCTGAAACCTGACGGTGGCGCCCTTGACGTCGTGGGGGTTTTTGTCCGGGTGTGTGACAAGGGCGAGACGGCGGAACTGCTTCTTGATGGTATCCGTAGTGGCGTCCCTCGCCACGCCCAGCACCTCGTAGTAGTCGGCGGCGTGAATCATTCTGCCGCTCTGCTGGAAGGCGCCTGTTGTGATTCCTTGGCTTGTTCAGCGGCCCCTGGTGGCAGGGATCAAGTATATACTTGCCTTTCTCATCTGCCCTCCAAACCTTGGTACTATGACAGTAAAAAAAGAAATTTCACGTTTCTTATCAAATATAGACTTGGCCATCCAACCTGGATCTGAAGTAGCTCCAGCAGCCAATCACAACTTTGATTTCACGCCAATGCTTAGTTGACAGATGGTAAGCACAGAGTCAGTAGGTCACAGACCGGGGTTTATCTTGTGTTTGGGTGTCTGTGCTCTTATGTTCACTACTGCTCATTAGTTCTGTGTCCTTCTCTGCTGAAGCTACGTCAAGGGCGCCACCGTCAGTTCCAACTGCTGCAGCGCGCCGCGGAGACTCTCGGACCGCGACAAGAGGGCCAGGCACGACGCCACGCTGCGGGGCCAGCGCCCTCACAGGCCCAGGAAACCAAGACTAAGGCTTCCTTAAACTCTTCCTCCTCTTCTCACTCCTCCTCCTTAATTTTGTTTTTTCTTCTTCGTCCTCCTCCTCCTTCTCCTCCTCTCGTAAGTTTTCTTTCTCCTCTTCCTCCCAGTCCTTCACTTTTAAGTACAAAAGCACAGGGGCGGAGAAGGTGTCTGCTAAAGAGAGGAGTGCCAGGAAGAGGCGACGCCAGAGGCAGAACCGCAAAGAGCAGCGGCAGTAGGAGCAGGACGCCAGGACCAATAGCGGTTGAGGGAGCGGCTCCGTAAGTGGCAGGCCGAGGCGAGGCGCCGCGCAGAAGGTATCACAAAAAAAAAAAAAAAGGGTGGGGGATGAGGGAGGCCGGAGAGAGAGAGAGAGAGAGAGAGAGAGAGAGAGAGAGAGAGAGAGAGAGAGAGAGAGAGAGAGAGAGAGAGAGATGCGCGCGCACACACACACACACACACACACACACACACACACACACACACACACACACACACACACACACAGACCACCAATGCCAGAGTCAGGCAGAAAGGATAAAAGGATTGGTCAAGGATATACTAGAGGGTCGTGGCCTTAACACCCGCCTGACGAAGGAGTGCGGGGAGGCTCGGGGCTGCGGCAGGTTGGAAGAAAGGAAGAGGAGGGAGAGATGAAGGAAATTAAATAGAGGAAGGAAAGACTGGGAATTAGATGGATGAAGGAAGGAAGAAAGAAAAGAAGGAAGGGAACTAGGCAGATGAAGGAAGGAAGGAAGGAAGGAAGGAAGGAAGGAAGGAAAGAGGAAAGGAAGGAAGGAAAGAAGGAAGGAAGGAAGGAAGGAATGATTGTACGTGTGGTGTAGTCTTGGTAACTGAAAGGTGATAAGCTACTACTACTACTACTACTACTACTACTACTACTACTACTACTACTACTACTACTACTACTACTATTATTACTTCTACTACTAATATTAGTGCTATCATCATTATTGTTGTTAATGTTGCTAGTGTTATATTCCTTTCAATTATGTCACTACTGTTTTCCTCCTCCTCCTCCTCCTCCTCCTCTTTCTAATCCTCCTAATCCTGATTCAGATCTTCCTCTTCAACCACGTCATTATCATCATCAACATTACCATCACCACCATCACCACCACCACCACCACCACCACCACCACCAACAACAACCTTCGTAACCTATCACGTTCACAATACAATTCCTGAGATACCACTACCACCACCACCACCACCACCACGCTCCATTATACCCACCAAATAATCCTCCGTTAGTCCCTTCTGTTCTGTGGTTTCATGCACTTTTCTTACCCGGGCCTTGTGTTGTGTTATCCTTTACTCTCCCCGAGCTTGTACATTTTCCCGCACGTCTGCAAGCCACCCACGGCCTCCAGCTCTCCTCCTTTGCTTGATGATCCAACTGCACCTCGCCCTCTCCTTTTTTTTTTTTCTTAGCTAATCCTTTTTCCTTTATTACCCTGTGCTTTCTTACTGACTAACTGGCTGGGTTATTAACTGACTGACTGACTGACTGACTGGCTGGTTGACTGGCTGACTGGCTAGGTGACTGACTGGCTGACTGGCTAGGTAACTTCATGACTGAGTGACTGACTGCCTGACTGACTGACTGACTGACTAACTGACTAACTGACTGACTAACTGGCTAGGTAACAGAATGACTGACTAACTGACTGACTGGCTAGGTAACTGCGTGACTGACTGACTGACTGACTGACTGCCTAGGTAACTGACTGACTAACTGATTGATTGAATGAATGAATGACTGCTGACTAACTGACTTATCAACTTACTAACTGACTGACTAACTGAACGGCTGAGTAATCGACTAAATTAACTACCTAAAAAACGACTGAACAAACGAACAAATGAATAAATAAGCGAACGAACGAATGAATGAATAAATAAACAAATAAATGAATAAATAAACGAAGGAACAACGAGGAAGCCAACTAAGTCATAAACAAACCTAACCCCAATAAGTGGTGTGTTATCATATACTCTCTCACTCTAATTCTTCTTTATTCACTGCTAAATACTGTCAAGCTTTCCTGCATAACCCAACAGTACGACGGGGACTCAGTAAATCCTGTGTTTGTTGCAGTTTAAGAGCATTCATGTTATTCAGGTTAGTCTCTCCTTCAGTTTATTCCCTCCGCTGCATACGAGGATAATTTCATATATATTGCTACATTATAGTTGGGATTCCTCAGTAAAATGAGAGTTTATTCCAGAGAGAGAGAGAGAATGTAAAGTGGACCTGAGAGTCTTCAAGTGATATAGGGAATATAACAAGGGTGACATAAACAAAATTCTCAGGGGTCAGTAATCAGGATAGGACAAGAAAATATGGAATCATGCTTGAAAAAGTTAGATTTAAAAGAGAGTTAGGAATTGGTCCTCTAATAGAATGCACACTCACCATACCTGCCTAAACATACAAGCCTGCGTATACATAAATTGTAACCCTTAGAAACCCACTCACAATGCCACAGTCTAAGCACACAAGGCAAGGTATTAAATTGTGCACCAAGCGTGGCCCTCCCCTGAGCCAGCCTCGCCATGGCCGGTCCGAATACACAGGTCTGGGTGTGTCTGGACTGTGTGCCATACGTGTGGCGGACGCGGTGCCTCGTGCCCTGCATACACAAAATAAAGGGAGGCGTGGACATTTATACCTGCTTCCTTGTGTGTGTGTGTGTGTGTGTGTGTGTGTGTGTGTGTGTGTGTGTAAGTGTACTGTTCAATGACTCCTGCCAAGTATTCATGGACACGTTTCCTTCTCCCTCCCTCCCAGCCTTCCTTTCTTCCTTCCTTCCTACTCCCCCCCCTCTCTCTCCTAACCTTCCTTCCCTCCTTCCTTCCTCGACACGCCTTCATGCACCACCCTTCATACATCTCGCCATTACCTTGCATTCTTTTCTTTCTTTCTTTCTTTTTTTTTCTCTGGTCCTTCCTTGCTTGGTATGTTCTTCACCTTGCAACACCTCCTTCCTTCATTCCCTTTTAGACACGAGTACTTCCTTCCATTCTTCTTCCACTCTCTCCTGCGCCACCTTCCACATCTTACCTTCCTACACTCCCTTATACTTCCTTCTTCCCTGCCTTCCTTCCCTCACACACCTTCCCACATAACCTTTCATACCCCTTAACCCTTATACATTCATTCGTTCGTTCATTTGTTCGTTTCTTCCTTCCCTCACGCACACCATCTTCCACACCCGTCACTCTTACACACCGCCACCTGCTTGTCTCGCCGGCAGAGCTACGCAGCTGATGGGCGCGGGTGAGGGCAGCGCCTGTGCTGAGTGACTTATAGGGCCCAGGGAAGGAGGGGCTTGACAGGGGTGGTGCTGTGACGAAGTGGCTGCTGGAGGGAAGGAGGGAGGAGGGAGGGAAGAAGGGAAGGAGGGGTGGGTGGTGCCAATCAACTGCCAAGGACGCTAGGAGAGGGGCATGGGTGGCAAGGTCGCGTGTATGTGGGTGTGGGGGGCGTGGTGAGGGCGGTGAGGGTAGTGGCGGTGTCTCGGCATGGCGTGAGGCAGGTGGCAACAGTTGTCTCGGCCCGTCATGTGTACAGGCACACTCTTCTTTCTATTTAAGTCTCGCCCAGTTTCGCATTTCTCCCAATTACCGTCTGGTGGCCTAGACCCTTTTCCCCGCCTGCTGTGTCGTCACCACTGCATCCCGCGCCCTTGACACTGCATCTCTCCCTTCCCTGCTTGTCATCTCACGTCTCCGCCACGCCAGTACACGCCTCATACATCACTGCCGCTACCCTCCATGCCAGCAGTCCCGCCCCGCCCCACTATCGCTGCGTCTCCCACCCTCCCTTCCTCCGCCCCTTCTCATATCGCCACGTCTCATTCATACTTCACTGCCCGTAACCGCCATCTGCGCCATCCCTGCCCTGCCCCACTGACGCTCTTTCTTACTCTCCCTTTCTCCGTCACTTCGCATTACCATTCATACCTCATTCATATTTCATTGCTACCCTGACCACTGCTGCTGTCCCTGCCTCTCACACTCGTATAAATGCACAAGTGTCGATACCCTGCCGCTCTGTCTCCCCAATACCCTGGTCACACTCACCCCAGACAGTCCTTCCACTGCCTCACTCATACTAAGCAAGCTGTTCCCTCTTCGCCATGACCTGTCCATTGGGTCCCGTCATGCTGCACTCCCATTCCTCTTTCAGACTTCCTCATCCCTTCCTCCGCAGTGGTCATAGTAAATAAGCTGTCCTTCCCTGAGATGCGTCCCCTCTCATCCATTTCCGTCCGTTCACTTCCTTTCCTTATGCGTCCACATTCATTCCACATCAGTTTCATACTCACTTTCCTTCCATATGCATCTCGTACGTCCATCCACCTTGACACAGATTCCTCATCCACTTCACTGTCATTCCACAACTATTTCACCGTCATTCCACATTAATTTTATATACATTCACATCCACTCCATATGCATTTATACCACTGGACAAAATTCACATCCATTTATCCATTTCAGTTATTCCACATCCCTTCCACATCCATTCCACATTTGCACCCCTTCTACACATGAACTCACATCCATTCTACACCTATCCACACACGCATTCCTTCCACATAACACCATCCCTCCCTTTCTCCCTCAGCCCGACCCATAGAAGCATGACCCAGCCCGCCCTTGGCCCTGTGCTCTACTTAAAACTTCACCCACACTCTTGCCTTACTGCTATCCTACACCTCCGCCGCTGCAAGACTCGCAACACTCACCAGAGGAACACGTGTGGCTCTCGGGTGTCGGAAGGGCTGATCGTTTGTACACAAGATGGGGATGCGGAGCGCCGGGGTGAGCCGGGGTGTGGTCCTGCACTGGTTCGATCAGGTACTCCTCGTGGTCTGTCCGCACGAAGCCAGTCTGGGGAGTAGAATTGGTGATTGATCGTCTAGAGAGAACAGAGGGGAGAGAGAGTTTCTTACAGTAATAGTAGTAATAGTAATAGTAGTAGTAGTAGTAGTAGTAGTAGTAGTAGTAGTAGTAGTAGTAATAGAAGGTAGGGATGTTATTTCTCAAAAGATGCTGTAGTCTCTATTTAATATTCCCTTGGGTTATTTCAGTCTGATTATATTATCCGTCTGGGGGAGGAAGCGAGGGAAGGGAAGAGTCAGAGTACGTGGGTAATAACTCATACAGAGGCGAGGGAGGAACAGTGAAAAGATGGTGCCCTCCAGTCCTGAGGGAGGCGAGGTAAGCAGCCATTACTTAGTCTGTCCTGGGGAGAGGAGCTGAGAGTCCTTGTGGTTTATGAGGGAGATGGGAGCAAGGTGTTGAGAGAGAGAGAGAGAGAGAGAGAGAGAGAGAGAGAGAGAGAGAGAGAGAGAGAGAGAGAGAGAGAGAGAGAGAGAGAGAGGTGGGGGAGGGATAGATTGTGTTCGTGTGTGTGTGTGTGTGTGTGTGTGTGTGTGTGTGTGTGTGTGTGTGTGTGTGTGTGTGTGTGTGTGTGTGTTATGGGGTACTAAAACTAAGGCCATTTAGTTCCTTCCCCCTAAGAGTCATGTGGGTCACTCGCATTATCCTGTTAGGTCGTGAGAAGACGCGCCTGTCAGGGTGCAACACGACGCCCTTTGACCCCTGACCCGTGTGCCCTGTCCCCGCCCCGCCCCAAGGGTTGCGGCGCCGGGCGTGGCAAGACAGACGCCCCACCATATCCTCCCTTTCTTTATCGCCTCCACACACTTGCGCACTTCCTTACCCCGTGTGTGTGTTACTTGGCATTCACAGGAGGCGTCATCAGCACACAGCACGTCACTCTACAGAATATCAAAGGAACGTTATCAAGGGAGTTATCTTTGGTGCTTCTCTCCTTTTTATTTTGATTTATTTTTATATATATATATATTTTTTTTGCGAGATAACTTAATTCATCCCGCCCCGCCCCGCCCCGCCCTGCTGATACGCCACGCCTCCGCCCCGCGTCGCGACAAGGAGGCTGATAACACGCGGCTCTTGAGGGAGTTTGGCGTGTTTGCTCATGGAAGTGTTAGTTGTCGTGGTGGTGGTGGTGGTGGTGGTGGTGGTGGTGGTGGTTCCTCATTCATACTTTTTTTTCATATAAGATTTTCATAGAGGAGAGTTACGAGGAAATTGTTTCGTGAATATTCGTCGCAACTTTCCTGATAAGGGAAGTATCTTATGACCATTTAATCTCTTCTGCTTTTATCCACGCTCTCTCTCTCTCTCTCTCTCTCTCTCTCTCTCTCTCTCTCTCTCTCTCTCTCTCTCTCGTCATTAAAAAAAAAAAAAGCAGAGAGAGAGAGAGAGAGAGAGAGAGAGAGAGAGAGAGAGAGAGAGAGAGAGAGAGAGAGAGAGAGACTCCACACTTTTATTGACTGTTTCCACCTGGAGTGCTTTTCTGCCCCAAATCGCCGGTGCCTCACATTCCCGCACATGAGCCACAGCGGCGGTGGCGGCGGGAGGCTTATCACGTGGGCGGGGAACCTTTCCACACACGCCAAGTGAACCACGCCTCGGGAATATCAAAAGAAAAATAAGCGGAATCGTAAAATTCAATGTACACACACCTCTGAGGCTTAAAATAAAAACTAAAAAAAAAACACGCATGGAATATTTTCTATGTACACCTCGTATCACAGAAGCGGCGGCCGTGGTAACCCTTTTTTTTCACTGGGCTTTCACGTACCACATCAACTCTTTGCCGGTCTCCCTTTTCTCCCACGGACATAAATATACTCGTGTGTCAACGTGACGCTGTACTTTTTTTCTTTCTCTTTTCCGGGAGATGGGATTATAGGGGATCGGGACGGCCGCGGCATCTGTCTGTCTGGGTGACGGGGAAACTAGACTCAGGGACTGAAATATGCATG
This sequence comes from Scylla paramamosain, assembly GCF_035594125.1. NCBI lineage: Eukaryota > Metazoa > Arthropoda > Malacostraca > Decapoda > Portunidae > Scylla > Scylla paramamosain. The sequence goes on from NC_087166.1 coordinate 370,488, forward strand.
ACAGACTTAACAGATGACGGGTACCTTGACGGGGCAGTGATATGAGAGTGGTAAGTTGACACAGGGACAGGACAAGGGGGAATATATCACTTTAGATTAGGTTAAGTTAGGTTAGATGCACCAGAGACGAGGTCTTAGGTATGAGAGTGGTGAGTTGATTCAAAGACAAGGGAAAAGAGGGATGCATAATGAGTTTGGGATGTTGTGAATGAGTGTTGCGATATTAGGGATGCACCAGGGACGAGGCACGAGGCAGGGATATGAGTGGCGGGCTGATGTAGGATGATAGATGGGTTGGGATGCTGTAGTGAGAATGGGGACATTGTGGATGGGAATGGTGTAATAGAGAGGGGACTGTTCAAAGGCGAAGGGGAAGTAATAGAATGGGGAGAAATTCTGAAAGGACGTGTTGTTTATGCCCTTGTTACTACCTCCACCACCACCACAATCACCGCTACCGCCATCACTATCACTTACACCACTACCACCGCCACCACCACCACCAAGTTACCATTTTCATCACCACTACTATCATTATTACCGCCTTTCCTAGTAAGTCACACAGTACCACCACCACCACCACCACTATCACCACCACCATCATCCACCATCAGCATGCAATCACCACACCCCACTATCACTGTCAGGAACACCAGCATATCACCACCACCATCGCCTTCATAAATATATCGTCACTACCATCACCACCACCACCATCTAGGAAAAGACAGTAGTAACGAAAACATCAGATTCATTAACAGTGCAGCATTCTCTCTCTCTCTCTCTCTCTCTCTCTCTCTCTCTCTCTCTCTCTCTCTCTCTCTCTCTCTCTCTCTCTCTCTCTCTCTCTCCAGGAGCGGGAAACACCTCCTTATGTATCCTTAAGATAATAGAAGGCCTCGGACAAGACAACTCTTCCTCCTCCCTCTCCCTTGTCTTCCCCCCCCCCTCCAGCCTTGCATTATCCTGCACTTCACCGCCGCGTCCCCACCCTTCCCCCGCCCCGCGCTACTCTCATACCCTCACACCCTCCACTCCACCTCGCTGTAGAGTCTTGTCTCCCGTAATACACTCAGAACCCCAGTGCTTATCTCCGCCTTGTCTTGTCTTTGCCTGGCGAATAGTTTATCAGGGGTGAGGGATATAAAATGACGGGATGGTTGAGAGAGAGAGAGAGAGAGAGAGAGAGAGAGAGAGAGAGAGAGAGAGAGAGAGAGAGAGAGAGAGAGAGAGCGGACTTAACAGCGAAAGATGATGATATATGCACGGAGACAGCAGTGGCACGCCCTCCCAAACTCTAGCGTTGACCACACGCAGGATCCTCGTGGCGTCCTCCATTAAACTTTCCATGTCCTTTGTGCAGCACAGGATGGCAACTCCTCGCCTCGCCTCTCACTTCAGACGTCTCGTTCAAGCCTGTCGCCTTGTCGCACTTTCTAGGGTAAAGAAGACTAAAGCCACTATTATCTAACAGTCCATTCCCTGAAGTGTATTGACGGGTAGAAGATTGTAGCACATATTTAGAAATTCGTGGTGGTGTTTGTTTATTGTTCAGTGTAAGTGGAAGTGAAAAGGTTTACCTAATAATCTCATCCCCTCACTGGCATGCTATGTTGCACCTGTACCGAGTAAAAAAGTTTCCACCTCGGCGGGCAGGTGAGCACAACGTCAGATTAGCCCAGCAGGTTGCCGGTCACCTGCATAAAAGCTTATCTGTTTCACCTCCACCGCACTGTACGTGTTGCCTGATGGAAGGTTGGGAACGTAAAGTTAATTTATAGCTCCCTGAGTTCACCGCTCTAATGTGGCGATGGACAGAGAAGGTTGGGAGGCCCAGGGCGTGAGGTGTGAGGCGGCCAGACATAATAGGCATAGGGGAACTTTCCAGGAAGAGCAGCAGGACGTGCATGTGTCGCCCTCCGCCCCGCCACGCACCTCCCCTCCTCAGTACTCTCAGCAGGCTGCAGCTACTCGCCATTTTTGTTTTGTCTTCTTCGAGGATCATACAGAATA
>NC_087166.1:380000-382500 GCF_035594125.1 Scylla paramamosain
ATAACTTCCCTATGGAGAACAATTCACGAGAGTACTCAGCGTTAATGTGCCACAACTGATTAGCTGTTTGTTCAGTCAAAGGAGTCAGTTGTGATACGTATATACCTTTGTTTAGGAGATTAATTCCCCAGAGTGCTTTAATGGTGCAGCGATATTACCGCTTGGGGCGACAATGAGGAGTGAGCAGACTTTGCTTTGTTAATATTACCCTCACTGGGCGTCAGGGAGTCAAGGTGATGAGTGAGTCTCCAGGAAGGTGATCAACATAACGGGCCTTCTCCCTGTAAAGCTGATGTTTATCCTGGTGTTTTCATTGGCAGAGACAGAGGGTTGACTTGACTGGTTTATCAAAATTAGGCGTCTTAACAGTGCCATCCTTCTCCTCAGTTTGTGTTCCATTTCTATGCAGGTTGCTGTTTGGAATAAGCCTTTTTATGTTGTTATATTGTACTCATCTACTTATTCTATCCCTTTCTGTTTGACATCCTCCTTCACACTGTCCCTCCACGGCCTTCCTCTGTAATACTCTCCCGCAACAATGTCATACGGAGCCGTAGTGACACAGAGCGGTCTATTGTGTTGGTCTCCGAGAATGTCTTATCAGAATCCTATCTACTAATGTGTACAAGAGGGAAGGTTATACTTGTGCATCATCTTTTAGTGGATATAAACATTTTTACAGTAAAGTCTTCAGTGTGTGTACGTGCTGCGTTTGGTGACTCAGGAAATGCCTACTCTCAGATCCAAGTGACAGCACAAAACATGGAGTTTAACATTATTTATTTAAAGAAGCTGCTCCGATATACCTCCTTCTCCTTCTCCTCTTCCTCCTCCTCTTTCTCTTCCTCCTCCACATTCTCCTCCTTCTCCTTGTACGTTGCTTTGGCGGAAGAAGATGGAGGAAGAGGAGGAGGAAGAGGAGGAGTGAATGACTGAGAGATATTCTGAAGTTTGTTGTAAAAAGAAAACTGTGTGTATGCAGGAGGACGAAGAAACAACTTTTGGAAGCAACTTCTCCCTATAAAGGAAAGCGGAATATGAAAAGTTGCAAGAATTTAAACTACACACATGAGGAAACGCACGGAAATATGAGGACACTTAGGAAAGAATTAGACTCCAAGACGGTGAATAACGAAATGAAGACTGGGCGATAAGAAAAAAAAAATGATAATAAAAAAAAGTAAAATAGGAAGGTGGCAGTTAAAGAAAATAAAAAGTCCCATTAAAAAAGTTTGGTGTTCTATTAATTTTTTTCTTTTATTTTCGCTTATTTCCTTTATTTTGTTTGTTTAGTTATTTCCTTATATATATATATAGATATTTATCCATTAATTCATTTTCATATCCATTGATTAGTTGTTTCATTTAACTTTTCTTTTGCATTTATTCAATTATTTGCTACTTACGTTCTTATCTATTTCATTTTTTTCTGTTTACTTGTATTTTATTTTCTATTTATTTTACTTGTCTTTATTATTTACTTATGGCCTGATCCTATAGCGTTATAAGAAATTACCCACAATACCTTTCATCAAACAGGCGAAATAAAGCATTAGACACACGAGAGATGACTGCACGCATCCTTCAGACCCACACAGACTGCTCCTCACCTGGTGTTCCTCGCCGTCCAGGTCGAGCGAGTAATGCAGCTCATGGTCGGCGGTGCTGGCGTCTCTCTTGGTCCTGGAGGGATGGTGGGCGTGGTGGAGGTGGTGAGTGAGGAAGGCGCCATCACTGCTGACTCGCACGGGGGTTGTCACTGCGTACGAAGTCAGCGTCCCCGCGTACTCCGCTGTCAGACCATACAAAAGAGCAACGCGCGTCAGTCAGTTGTGTGGTAGGTGAAGGGGAAAAAGTGCTGAGGTTGAGAGGAAATGATGCTATTGTCAACATTGTGAAGGAATTGTTGCGTAGGGAAGTGATGGAGTTAGTTAAGTGAAGTTGTAATTAGACGAAATAATAAGGAATAGGTTTAAAAAGAAGAGGGTGTACATTTATATAGACGGAACGGATAGAAAAAAGTGGTGAGGTTAACAATCATGAAAATTAATAAGTGACTGGATGATAACAGAAAAAAAAAATAATCGAACAAGCAAATAAGGTAGATAACAAACAAGTGAATAAATTAACAAATAAGCACACAGTAAAATAAAAACTGCATGTACGTGAAAAAAACAAAAAAAAACAAAAACAAATGCTACTTTCCGCCACATAATTACCACTCAGCAAACGAAAAAAAAAAAAAAATTAAAACCACTAAACATGTGATACAACGTTCTCTTTGATAATATCGGACAGAATAAATTACTTTAATCCTCTTTGTGCTTCACGGAGCCTTTGGAGAATCAAGTGTGCACATCATTTCACGGAACAGCGGATGTGGGAACGTTCTGAGGGAAGCTTATCTTAAACAGGACAAGAATTACGTCATATATTTGCAGACATTGCGATATTTAATAAACTAGATGATCTTAAAGTAAATTGAATAATGTATCAAAAA
>NC_087166.1:392500-402500 GCF_035594125.1 Scylla paramamosain
CGTGAACAAACCCAGTATCATTCATTCCTTACATCAACAAGTCTTGCGCGTTGTGTGAAGGCTTATATTCTCAAACACCTGCGCGCATCTAAACTACTTTCAAAAGGCTCCAGTTAAAGTTACACGGTTTTAAAGGGTGTTTTTACGGTTGTAGTAACAGATTATCAAGATTTCTACATTATTAACAGGAGAAACAGCCTGAAGAACACGGCTAAGCATCTCTGTGGCCTTTGAAAATAGTCATGGTGAGGAAGCAGTGTTTTCTGAATACTTATTGTCATCTTTTACCACTGTCATCTGTTTCTCCATATACATGAATAGATCCTCGTTGTTTTTCCCCATACAGACATAGAGGAGTGCAGGTCGTGTCGCATCCTAAGTGGGTCATTGTTATCTAAACGTGGCAGCGTCATGTGTGGACTGAGCTTAACAGGCTGTAGTAGAAGTTGAAGTTTCCGAGAGGCTTTCCATGATCTTAGTGATAGTTTAACAAGTATCCTGCACCGTCAGTAAAAAAAATAAATGAATAAATTAAATAAAATACCATGGGAATCAAATTAATGATATACGTAGCCTTTGAAAATTATTCAGACAAAAACCTGAAATATTTATGAGTACCGTCCGTGATTTTTTGCTTCCCTATTTCTCCCATTACACAAATACATGTTTCGTTTCCTCTCCGCTCAGAGGGAGGGGCGGGTGGCTGTCTGCCGGTCTGGGTCCCTTGTGTGGGCAGGAAGTAGAAATGGCTGAGGGGGGGAACGAGGGTAGATTATGAGGGCATGTAACTAGAGCTGCCAGACCCGATTGTGAAACTATAACCAAACGTGAGCACCACAGCGAGCTGGGGGTGGGGGGCAGAGACACGGCGGGGGACAGGGAGACGAGTGAGCTGTGTGGAGTGGAGGATCGAGATAGTGAAGTTGCTGGTTTATCTTTACACTGCCACCTGATGCATCTTTCCTTACTTACTAACCACTCTAAGACATTCTGAAACATCTTTTTTTTGTTGTACGGCCTAGAAATTGCAAAACCTGTTCTTTTTCTCTCGTTCTTCCGTGTAGATGCTTATAAAGATTCCACGCATTGCTTTTTAGTGCTATGAGTTGTTGTGTGGCAGTGAAGGAGTTTAAATGAAAGGTGCCAGAAGAGACGAAGGGAGGGTAAGGGCGAGAAGTGGGTGTGTAAGGATAGAGGAGAGGCATGGGCGCTGCTTAAGACGGGGAGATAGGAGAGGAAAAGTGGTGAAAGTGGAGGTGAAAGGGGAAAAAGATAGGAATGGGATAAATATGTATATGGAAATGTGATAACTGCCTAAACGAAGGTGATAAGAAGGGCAAAATGGTGGAACAACAGACGGAGGGAGGAGGAGAAGGAGGAAGAGGAGGAGGAGGAGGAGGAGGCGGAGGAGGAGGAGGAGGAGGTGGTGGTGGTTGTAGTGGATAATTCACACACACACACACACACACACACACACACACACACACACACACACCACCACCACCACCACCACCACCACACACACACACACCACCACCACCACCACCACCACACCAGACCACACCACACCACCAACAACAGCAGGGAAGAAACAGAGAAAGAAATAGATTGAATACAAGACAGAAGAGACATATTAACTATTTAAACAAAGAAGTTAGCAAATAATAGATGGCTAAGAGATAAGACGCTAATAGAAACAGGAGACAGGTGGGAGAGAAAAACGATCGAATAGCAGAAATAAAGAGAAACGGGTAAAGGAGGCATAGAGGAGAAATTATAACCGCACGAAGTAGAGGAAATAGAAAAGGATAAAAGAAAGAAAAAAAGATGCTGAAACCGGTGAAAGGAGAAAGAAGAGTAAATTAAATAGAAGTAGGAAGAAAGGGGAAGGAATGAACCCTGTAGGGGGATGGATGGGATGCGAAGACCACTTAAAACGAAGGAGATAAGACGGAAAAAAATACTGAAGGAGGAGGTGAAGGGGAAAGAGGAGCAGATTACGTACTTAAAGGAGGCAGATAAAACACCAGCAAGAAGGAGGAGGAAAGGGTAACACCGTGAAGGGAAATGGAGATAAGGAAGAGGAATAGACCAAATTAGGGGAGAAAATGTGATAATAATCTAAAACGAAGGAGTGAAAAAGGAGATAATATAAGAAGAGAAAAATACTGGCGGTGAGTAGGAAAGAATGTGTGATAATTACAGAAACAAAGGAAGGGAAGGAGAGAGAGATAATGTAGAGGGAAGAGAAATTAAGGAGATACAAAGAATGAATGATGTAGTGAGATGGAAACGGTGACTAATTGAGATAAGAGGAGCGCAGTTAAAAAAAAAAAAAAAAAAAACAAGCGAAGGATGAGATGCGCAAGGAAAGAAATAAAAAAAAATAAATTAAAAGATAATACGAAAAAAAAAGAAGGATGCTTATATTAGAGAAAGAGCTTCAAATAGACCTAAAACTATTACATCTTCACATAATTAATAAAACAGACTCGAAATAACACTAGGAAATTTTATTCGATGGCAGTGAGTGAAGAAAACAGGAGAACAGTAGAACGAGAGAGAGAGAGAGAGAGAGAGAGAGAGAGAGAGAGAGAGAGAGAGAGAGAGAGAGAGAGAGAGAGAGAGAGAGAGAGAAAGTATGAATATTTTTTTCGTTCAGTGTTCTGCAAAAAATAAATAAATAAATAAATAAATAAATAAAATGAAAACAACAATAGGGATTAAAGATTGACTAGAAACTCGCTAAAATAGTTTCCTTTTTTTCCTCTTTCTTTCCCTTATTGTGCAAAGAGGAAGGAAAAGATTAAGGAAACAGAGTGAAAGAAGATGGATTAAATGGAGGTGATGGAAGTGGAGAAGGAGGAGATTGAACAAATTGAGCGCAAGGGGTAGGTGGAGGAAGAGAGGTGGAAGGAGGAGGAGAAGTGGAGTAGAAGAAAGAAGAGGAATTGGAGTGGAAGGAAGAGGAAGAGGAAGTGAAGTGGAAGGAGGAAGGAAAGAAAGTGGAATAGAAGGAGAAGAGAAGGAAGTAGAGTGGAAGAAGATGGAAGAAGTGACTGGGTGGAAGAAGAGGTGGACTATGTGGAGTAGGTGATTGAAGTGGAGCAGAAGCAGCAGGAGGAGGAGGAGGAGGAGGAGGAGGTGGTGCGAAAGGAGAGTAAATAAATGAAGCAGAAGAAAGAAGAGGAGGAAGCAGAGTGGAAGAAGAAAGAGGAGGTGGAGGAAGAGAAGTAGACGGAGAAAGTGGAGGAAGTGGAGTAGAGGGAAAAGTAAATTTGTCGGAGGGGAAAAAAAATACACTTTCATATTTTAATTGTATCGCGGAGGGAGAAAAAAAATTGATCTATAAAAGTGAGAAGCAAAATTTTAAAGTACATTATAAAGTAAAAAAACTTTAAATCTTTTTTATTGACTGGGGTGTGGAAAGAAAAGTTAAGGAAGAAAAATGGCGTTCGGAGAAAAAATAAATAAAATAAAAAAATACACTAAGATATAACTATTTTTATCTTGTAGAGAGAGAGAGAGAGAGAGAGAGAGAGAGAGAGAGAACCACTATATAAAAAAAAAAAGAGACAAGAAAGACTGAGAGAAAACGAGAGTGAGACAGAAAAAGAAAGATACATTGGTTGTAAAAGCTTCATAATGCTAATGGAGATTGTTGTGGTTTAAATTGAAGACAGACTTGATGAGGGTGAGGGAGGGAGACGAGGGGGTGAGAGGGAGAGGGGAGAGGGGAGACACAGGAAGAGAGGCGCCAGAACCCAGGAGTACCACACGCTATTTTTGATGCTTGTAATAAATGTTGACACTCTTAAAACACCCATTCCTCTCTCTCTCTCTCTCTCTCTCTCTCTCTCTCTCTCTCTCTCTCTCTCTCTCTCTCTCTCTCTCTCTCTCTCTCTCTCTCTCTCTCTCTCGCTCTCTCTCTCTCGCACCGTAAATTAATTAAAGTTTGTCCCAGCAAAATATTAAAAACCTTAGCTTTTTCCATCACCAACATATTAAAGTTTGCGACAGATTGATAGATTTCCTTATGAGAGAGAGAGAGAGAGAGAGAGAGAGAGAGAGAGAGAGAGAGAGAGAGAGAGAGAGAGAGAGAGAGAGAGAGAGTAAGTGCATGTAAATTGGACCAGGAACGCAATAACCACTATCTTGCTCGCCCTTCCCTCTCCCTTCCCTCTCCCTGCCTCTCCTTGCCTCTCCCTCACCCGCTACTCGCCTCATAAAGGTTGCCTATGAGACGACCTTGCGTGACAAACAGACACGACAAACGCGACGATACTGGTCACGCTTAGGGAGGGAGGGCGGGAGGGCGGCCGGGAAGAATCAGGGAGGAAGGAGGGATGGATGGCGCCGGCATGCAGAGAGAGACGCCGCGGCCAGCCAAGTTTACAAGCTTAACGAAGACCTGTCGCGCATAACCGAACGGAGGAGGAGGAAGAGGAGTAGGAGGAGGAGGAGGAGGAGGAAGAGGAGAGAGAAGAGGATTTTAAGGAAAGGAGAAAAAAAGAGGATGAATACATACACAGGAATACTTGGAAAGAACAGGGAAGAGGAGCAGGAAGAGGAAGAAGAAGAGGAGGAGGAGGAGAAAGAAGAGAACTTTTAGATAAGGGAAGATGAATGCATACACAGGAATACATGGAAAGAGCTGGGAGGAGGCCGAAGAGGAGGAGAAAAACTAAGAATAAAGAAAATTGAGAATGATTTGGAAAGTAAAATATTTTGAGCAACAACAACAATAACAATAAAAAACATTAACCGTTACTACCACCAGCACTACTACTACTACTACTACTACAACTACTACTACTACTACTACTACTACTACTACTACTACTACTACTACGACTACAACTATTACGAATATGAGTTATGGGAGAAAGGATGATCAGTAGAGGAAAGAACACGAGGAGAAGGGAGAGAAGGAGGAAGGAAATGAAGAGCGAAGAAAGAAGCAAGAGAGGAGAAGAAGGAAGGAAGCTATGTGGAATATCAGTGAAGGGGCAGAGAGGGAAGGACTGGAGACACGTCATAGCTGGAAAGGAAAATGTTGATCTATTTTATGCCTTTGGTAAATAAAACTTTAATTTCCCCTTAACTCTGACTGCTGTTGAAAGTTTGACAGTTATTTTATCAAAGCTATTCTAGACTTAAGCCTTTTTTTTTTTTTTTTTTTTTTTAGAGAGGGCGCTTTCAAGACACTTTTTCCAATTTCAGATGATTTTTTCAACCCTTTGCTTTGGAGTCTGGCAGCTCAGTGGACCTTTTCTTCTAAGTTTGTGCAGCCCTTAGCCAGTATCCTTCCTTCTTACATAAAAAAAAAAAAGTCTAACTCAAGAAAACATGAAACGAGCGCTAAAAACTCTGGCCTACTCGAGGAAGCCCAGGCGTAGGCAATTTAACCCAGCAGAAATGGAACGAGGGACATTAAAAAGTTTAGCTACTCGAGTAATTTTAACTTGGCAGAAATAACACAACACTGAAAGGTTTGGTGCGCTCTGTCACTCCTTCTCCTGTAAGTGATGTCTTTAAATTATACCCTGAACCAACTCACCATTCTATTAAGCCTGAGGAGAAGCTAGCACAGTCATATAGTTAACCCGACGCTCACAGAGGCCAGGAAGGAAGGAAATATTTGGCAGGGTGTACAAATAAAGTGTTTGGTAGACAGGTAGACAGCAGGGAGGGAGATGTTAGCGGGGTATAAAGATTAAGTGCTGGGTTGAGATCTACTATTTTACGACTTAATTTCCTGCCACCCACCCCATTGTTAGGAGTTTCCCATATCGCCAAGTACTTTAAAAGTCACCCCTGCGCCTCCCCTTCATAAACTTTAAGTCTTCACGGTGCCGCCTTGAGATGAGAAAAAGAATCCACTTCAACTTTTTTTTTTTTATATCGTTACGAGTTCTTTCCATATCGCTGCGTCGTTTAAAGGGTCACCTATACATCTTACTTATATAAACTTGAGCCTTTACTGCAGCGTTCTGTGATAAGGAGAAAGACTTGTGACTACCGCCTTTAATCTCATTGGTGCTACTTTTCCCATATCGCGTTGCAGTTCACATCACCGGTACATCCCCCAGTGTAAACCTAACCCTTTTACTGTACGTTGAGATGGGAAGATTGCAATAGGCGATACCATACCCCAATTGTTCCTTCGTCCCTATAATGTTGAATCTTTAATTAAAAAATCACCCATACAAGTCATCTCTATAAACTTCAGATTTTACCTACACTTAGCGATACGAGGACAGCGTCTAGTGACCGTTCAGTTGAGACGCAGCGAGGAGTATAGTGAATAATAATGAGCCCAGATGATTCACGCGTGCCAGCCGGATCCCAGGCAACGCGGGGTTCGTCTTCCCGGCTGGAATAAGAGAGGCTTGGAAGGCACGGCCGCTTGTCCCCTCCTTGTGGCTCATCCTGTAGGCACGGAGAGGAAAAGAGAGAGAACTTCGATGATTGGTATCGCCTCTCTCTCTCTCTCTCTCTCTCTCTCTCTCTCTCTCTCTCTCTCTCTCTCTCTCTCTCTCTCTGCTCCGTTTATAGTAGTAGTAGTAGTAGTAGTAGTAGTAGTAGTAGTAGTAGTAGTAGTAGTAGTTGTTGTTGTTGCTGTTGTTGTTGTTGTTGTTGTTGTTGTTGTTGTTGTTGTTGTTATTATTATTATTATTATTATTCTCCTCCTCCTCCTCCTCCTCCTCCTTCATCATCATCATCATCATCACCATCTTCTATTCTTTCTTCTGTTCCTCCTCCTCGTGGCGGCGTGGCGTGGTCGTGGCGGCCTTTTCTTTTCTTGGCAGGCTCCCGCGGGTCTCACGCCGTCTGTCCGCAGGTCCTCACTTACCGCCCTCAAACCCTTGTGTCTCTTGTAGGTCCTCCTCCCTCCCTCCCTCCCTCCATCCATCCTTGCAAACCCTTACTTTCTCTTCAAGCTTCTTCCTTTCCTTCCCTTCTCCGTCTAATTGCCCGTCTCTCTGTCTGTCTGTTTGTCTGTCTATCTGTTTGTCTGTCTGTTTGTCTGTCTGTGTTTGCCTACCAGTTCGTCCGTCTGTCTTTGTATCTGTTTATCTGTACGACTGTTGGTCTGTCAGTTTCTCTATTTTTTTGTTTGTTGTTGTTGTTGTTGTTGTTGTTGTTGGTGGTGGTGGTGGTGTGGTGGTGTAGTGATGTGTGTGTGTGTGTTTGAGTGAGTGTGCGGGTGCGTCTCTCTCTCTCTCTCTCTCTCTCTCTCTCTCTCTCTCTCTCTCTCTCTCTCTCTCTCTCTCTCTCTCTCTCTCTCTCTCTCTCTCTCTCCACACCCTCCCATGTCCCCCCTCACCTCCCTTCCCCTGGCCAGACTCGGTCACTCTTCATCTCGTCGCGCCCCCAGCCTCGCCGTGTCTGTGGCCGCCAGTCAGGAGGTCGAGAGGTAAGCGAGGGCCGCGCCGAGGACCTCCCGTCATGCTGGTGGGGTCAACGCCTCGCCGGGGTGACGCTACTCCTTAAATTAGACGTAAAATAAACTTTGTGTCTTCTTTAGGGAACCATGAAAGCTGAGCGCCACCTATGTACGGTAGTCTTGTTCGAAGACCACGCCGTCTTTCTTGTTTCTTTTTTGTTTTTACCTTCAGAAATAAATAATAGGAGAGAAGGATAAATGTTGTATCGTATGTTCGTTAACTCCTTCATGAAGAAATATGAGACAAATCGGGAGGTAAAGAAAATACCGTAGTTTTACAAGATCACGTTCTCGTGTTCCTTTTTCTCGCTTGGGAAAAGAGAAAAATCAACGGAAAATTTGTACTGTAGTTTTATCAGAAGACTTAACCCATGTGTTCTTGTTTTTCTCCATAAATAGAAGACAAGCCATGAAAAAAAAAACGTAGTTTTATCAGAACAGCGCATTTGAGAGTTTTTATTTCCTTTACAAATAAGTGACAACCTAGAAAATATATAATGTAGCTTTACCAGATCAAATCACCTGCTCGTGCTCTTCACTTCGCTAAAAATGAAAAAAAAAAAAAAAAGATAAGCGTAGTTTTGCAAAATCACATTCACGTGTTATTTATTTTTCACTTACACATAGAAAAGAGACAAATCATGAGAAAAACATTGCCCTCTCTATGGAAAATATCTGCATATTCTTTACCTCCCCATCTCCACGAAAAAAAAAAAAGACAAAACCAGAGGAAAAACGTATATCGTACTTTTTCAGCAGATCACATTCCAGCATTCTTTATTTTCTCCACAAAAAGAGACGAACCAGAAACAGAAATCGCACTGTACTGAGAAAAAAAAAAAAGTGCCGCTTTGCAAGAATAACACGAGATAATTTGAAATCCAATACCAGTGCATTATTGTTCCAGGAAATGTGATCAGCGGGTACTTCAGTGGGTGTTGGTAGTTCGCCGCTCAGTGTCAGGTGGAACAGAGGAGGGGGCGGTGTGGCGGCCTGTCTCGAGTGATGGCACAAGAGAGGAGGAGGAAGAGGAGGTTGGGGGTGTTTCAAGTCGGCCTCGTTTCGCTAACTTGTGTGTGATGGGGTTTAGTTGGTGTCTTGCTGATGATGTTGTTGTTGTTGTTGTTTATGTTGTTGTTGTTGTTGTTATTTTTTTTTATTATCATTTCTCCTCCTCCTCCTCCTCCTCCTCTTACTACCACTACTACCATCACCACCACCACCACTAATAATAATAATAAAGTTACTACCACCATTACTATTACTGCTAATACTGTTACCACTACTACTCAAAAGTCCCTGAAATAACACATAACTTCAAAAACAACATTGCCTGTATTATTGTAGCTCCCTCCACCACCACCACCACCACCACCACCACCACGACCACCACCACCATTAAACTAAGAGATCCTTACAACAACAAAACTTGAGACCAACCACACCAGTACGTCCATTTCACTGCCACCGCACCACAACACACCACTTCCGTTCACACACCACCACCACCACCACCACCACCCCCACCACGCCAGAACCCATCATCACAGGGGCGCGGTCATTCTCAAAACAAGAAGACACGTGGTGTACATATCCATTAATAGTACAACAGGGCGGGGAGAGAGCCTCGGGCCAGACCCAGACCCTGCAAAAAGTGAAAGGCACGCGGCTCGGATGGCGGCGGGGCGAGAGAGTGTGCGGCCGTGGGAGGGAGGCAGAGAGAGAGAGAGAGAGAGAGAGAGAGAGAGAGAGAGAGAGAGAGAGAGAGAGAGAGGAAGGAGACCGGGACACCGCCACTTCTACCACCAGCGGGGATCTACTGAACGAGGGGCTTAGTGGGACATGACGGTGGGCTTGGGTACGCTGTTCAGATGACGGAGAGGCGCGGGGAGGGAGGGAAGGAAGGAGGTAGGCAGGGAGGGAGGGAGGAGCGGTGGAAGGTCATGGGGAGAGAGACTGGTGAAGAGAGAAATAGGTGAGGGATGGTCAGGGACTGGGGGATTGAGAGGGAACGAGGAGGTTACAGGAAAAATGCCTTTGATATGAATGTGAGAGAAGAGATTTATAAAGAACAAAGATTTTAAAGAAGAGATCGGTTCGAAATGAGCAAGGAGAGGAGATTTATAGAGAACAAAGGTGCTATAGAAGAAATGGGCTTGAAATTATTGTGAGAGAAGAACACACCAAGAAAAATAGGACATAGGAAATATATAGAGAAGGATGCTGTGAAAGAAAAGGACTTGAAATTATTGTGAGAGAAGAACACAGAGAGATACGTCAGGGAGATGAGGTACATAGAAAACGAAAAATCTTAGATGCAATAGAAGAAATGGGCATAGTGAAAGAGGAACAGTGGGGAGAGGAATTTTAGAGAGCAAAGTTGTTATAGAAGAAATGTGGAACGGAAGGTATGGTAAGGGATGAATAGAAAGAAAATAAACGAAGAGAAAAAGAAGGAGTGGAGGAAGAATCAAGACGGAGAATGTTGTGGTGTTTAAAGTAGAAGGAAAGGACAGAGGAGAACAAGGTGAAGAGAAATTTGGAGCAGAG
>NC_087166.1:405000-415000 GCF_035594125.1 Scylla paramamosain
TAAAAGGGTTAAATGATATAGTACTTTTTTTTACTATTGTTTTCAAAGTGGTAATTTTATTTTCTGTGAGATCATTTTTTTCTTTTATTTTCTCTCTTCTCAGTATTTCATGTTTTCAGAGTGTTAAAATGTGTTGAGTCGTTTCGCTTTTACCATTTCGTGTCTTTTTAAAGTGGTGAAATGTGTTGCCAGGCGATTTTCCCTTCTATCCAACTGTATTATTCCTGAACTCACGCACGCCATCACCCTTACCACCACCACCACCACCACCATCTCAACCACAATCACTGCCGCACTCTCAAACACCACCATCACCACCACAATCACTATTCCTCTTCAACACCAATAACAACACAATCACTACTGCAATCTCAACCACCACCACCACCACCACCACCACCAGCTGAGCCATACGAGCAGTGGGAATCTTTTTGTGTGCGTTCCTGGAGAAGTCGCTCGGAACTGCCACACGAGACCACTTCCTCCTCAGCCTTGCCAGTATCGCCTTACCTTATCAACGCCGTCATCTCTGTTCTGTGCGAGGCTGGCCCACACACTTCTGTATAAATATCACACGAGTAAGGTCCTTATTCAGAAACACTTTCCTCTCAATGACAATTTTCAAAGACCACAGAGAAAATGATTAGCTTAGTTCTTAAAATTGTTTCTCCTGTTAATAACGTAGAAATAGTGTTAATCTTTCATTACAACCGTGGAAAATAACCTTAGAGAGAGAGAGAGAGAGAGAGAGAGAGAGAGAGAGAGAGAGAGAGAGAGAGAGTGTGTGTGTGTGTGTGTGTGTGTGTGTGTGTGTGTGTGTGTGTGTGTGTGTGTGTGTGTGTGTGTGTGTGTGCGCCTTCACCCTAAACAATTCTCTATGATAAATTTCCCAAGATAATTTTACTCAACCCATCACAGGTCTTATCAAGGAACGAAACATATTAGGGGATATCTTAGGACTGTCTTGTGGGAGCCTTCAGTATGGTGCGCCGGTCAGGGGTTGTATGACTTAGCCCTTAGCATCACGACGTTACTTAGTTTTATCACAGGGAGGATTACTTGAGGGGAAAATTGATAAGGGTGCGTAGAGGACAGTTATCTTGGGGGAGCTTACGGCATGCTTGGTAAGGTCAATGAAAAACAGGAAAAAAAAAAAATCCGGGTAGTTGGATCTCTTTAAAATGTTGATAAAAAAAAAAAAACTCGATCACGTTTATTCCTGGAGGCGTCTCGCTACTCCTTCCTTCAGGCACGCAGTTCAGATCACAGAAAGTGGAAAGTCACAATCGGGCAACGTTTTGTAGTTTACCAGTGAAAGGGATGAAACTGAAAATTCTGGCTGACCGTTACTAAGATGAACACAACAAGGATAAAATTAACTTTACAAATAGACAATAGCCACTTTAGTTCTATAGATACCTTGATACCACTCAATTGCACCCATACTAAAAGCACGTAAAAAAGAATAAGTCTGAGAGTTTCCAGAGTTTACCAGTGAAAGGGATGAAGGAGTAAAAATACTGGTTAACTTCGCAGCAGACGTGTGGACAGCATAGGAGTGGCTAGTAGAAAGTGTTACTGTTAGTGTTGCGTTACCAGCACCCTTCACCTGCCAGCATTGCGTGTTGCTATTGTCATCATTCCTGAGGGCTTGTGCTTATTAAGACTAACTGCACTAACACAAAGGAGCCGTGTTTTTCCTTAGTGTCAGCTTTCTTTGTGCAGGCATTTCTGAAGGGATACCACTTGAGGTATGCTAAAAATAAGATATAAATAGATAATTATACAGGCCTTGGGTTCATAACGTTAACTACATTAATACAATGGATCTTTTTTTTCCTAAAGTCAGTCCTCTTTATGTAATTATGTCTGAAGTAACCAGTCCACTGCCCCACTGGCACACACACACACACACACACACACACACACACATAGAAAAAAAAAAAAAACTAATGAAAAAAATTGCTAATAATAATTGTTACGAGGCGAACAGTCACGTATCAAAGCTTCATAATTGGTAACTACACTGGAGGGATAGTGTTTTCCTCAGCGTTGCCTTCCTTTATGTAAGTATTACGTATATGAAGTAAATTTCATCGCCTGACGCATTGCCGAAGAAATAAATAACAAGACCAATTATCGTTACAAGATTTACATTTTTTTATACTGTCACTTTTTATGTCATTATGTATCGGCAAAAAAACATGACAGCAAAGATGATAATTATTACGAAGTGAACACCGCTCATCGGGGTATAATTGCTGACTGCACGAATAGAATGAAGTTTTTCCCCCTTCTTCCTTGAGCAGTTGTACCTCAAGTAACCTCTCGCTCGCTGCATTGCCAAAGATAATAATAATAGCAATTGTTACCGGGTGAATGGATGTATCGAAGCGCCATAATTGCTCGCTCCTAAAGATTATAAAAGGCATTAAAGTTATCTGACTCTAATTACTCCTATAATAGCTCACCACGTCCCGAAATGGCAATGTGCTTAGTGCTGGGAAAAATACTTATGGCTCGAATTGCAATGAAAAAAAAAAAAAATAGTTGGTGCTTGAGTAACAATGAAAAAAAAAAAAAGTTGGTGCTTGAATGACAATAAAAAAAAAACCAAATAGTTGCTGCTTAAATAACAATGAAAAAAAAAGTTGGTGCTTAAATAACAATGAAAAAAAAAGTTGGTGCTTGAATGACAATAAAAAAAAAATAGTTGGTGCTTGAATAACAATGAAAAAAAATAGTTGGTGCTAGAATGACGAAAAAAAAAATAATAAAATCAATAGAAAACGAAGGAAAGAGGAGGAAGGGGCGGAGGAGGAAGGCAAAGATATAACAGGAACAGAAAAATACGATAAGGGAGAGATAGATAGAGAAGGAGAAGGGAACATTATCGGAGAATGGTGGAGATGAGGGTAAGAACGAAGGACGAGAATGAGGGCAAAGGAGAAAGAGATAAAAAGAGATAGATTAAGAGAAGGGGTGGAGAAGAAGGGAACGTCGAAGGAGATGAAGAAGGAATAGAAGGAAGAGAAGGAGACGGTGGTGCTGGTGGTGGAGCTAGAAGAGGAGGTTAAGAGAGAAAAGGAGGACAGAGAGGAGAGGAAAATGAAGTAGGTTACGAAAGAGGAGAAGAAAAGAGGGAGCAACAGAAAATGCAAGATGAAAAGAGAAAATCTGGAAAAAAAAATAGAAGAAAAAGAGAAGGAGGAAGAGCAACAACAACAACAACAACAACAACAACAGAGAAAATGAGAAGGTAAGAGGTGATGAAGGAGAAAAATCGAACATCAGAGAAGGAGGAGGAGGAAGAAGGTGAGAAAAACGAGGCGGTGGAAGAGTAACTGGAAAAGGAAGAGGAGGAAAGGAAAGGAAAGAATAAAAAGACGAAGAGGAGGAGGAGGAGGAGGAGGAGGAGGAGGAGGAGGAGGAGAAGGAGGAGGGACACCTTGGGCAGAGGATCAGGTTTACAGGCAAGGGGCAAGTTCATTTCTTGCTATAAGGGGATCATATTGACACAGCGACAGCCACTTCACTTTGCCTCATCCTTCCTTGCCTGCTTCCTCGCCTGCTTGTTTCTCCTTCTGTCTTCCTGTCCACTTCACCCTGTCCTGTACTCCCTTGTGGCTCCGTATTACCCCTGCCATTCTCTCCTCTCCTCTCATTGCAGTCTCCTTCTCCACTTCTCCCTCCTTCTTCTCTATGTTTCTCCTCTAATAATTATTAATAACTGTCGTGTGCTGTTCTTCTTTATCGCATCTCCTCTTTCGTTATCACCTACTTCTCTGTGCCAGTTTTCACATTTTTTCTTTTTTCTTTCATTTTTTCTTTTCTTTTTTTTTTTCTTTTTACTCCCAGCCTTTCATGTGACATTTCTCGTATCTTCTTTATTCTCTCTTTTTGTTTTCATCATCATCATCATCGTCATCTTCTTCTTCTTCTTCTTCTTCTTCTTCTTCTTCTTCTTCTTCTTCTTCTTCTTCTTCTCCATCTTATTATTATTACTATTATTGTTGTTGTTGTTGTCGTTGTTGTTGTTGTTGTTGTTGTTGTTGTTGTTGTTGTTGTTGTTGTTGTTGTCATCGTCGTTGTTATTATGTATTATTGTTATCATCATCATCATCATCATCCCCTTACATAACTCCCTTTGAACCCCACGTCCGCCTCGCCGGAAGTGACCTTTGCTCCACGGCACAGGGAGGAAGGGGTGAAGGAGGAGGAGGGGGAGGAGAGAGGGGACGTAACAGCAGGAGGCAAGAGGAGGAGAAGGGGGGAAGGGAGGAGGTTGTTTCGTAAAGGACCAGCGTAACCTCACCCACAGGCTCCTGGCGGGTGTCAAATATAAAAGATGAACCTGGACACCCCGAGCCAGGTGACAGCCAAAAAAGCCATGATTTTCCCACTGATAGGAACCCGATACTCGCTGCTGGGGGACGGGGAGGTGAGGGCAGGACTCGGGTGGGGCAGGCAGTGGCGAGGTTGATGGCGCCTTACTGCTCGGGAAGGCGTTCTGGGGTGGGTGGTTGAGGTGGTGTGTTTGTGGGTGATGTGGGGGCTGACTGAAACTGGCAGGGTGTTGTGCTGGGTTGGGTTGGGTTGAGTTGGGTTGGGTTGGGTTGTGTTGTGTTGTGTTGCGGTGGGTTGAGTTGGGTTAGACTGGGTTGGGTTGGAGTTGAGTTGAGTTGAGTTGAGTTGTGTTGTGTTGCGGTGGGTTGAGTTGGGCTAGACTGGGTTGAGTTGAGTTGAGTTGTGTTGTGTTGTGTTGTGTTGCGGTGGGTTGAGTTGAGCTAGGCTGGGTTGAGTTTTCTGTTACGGTCCTGTTTTTTCTTTCTTTTTTTCATTTCTTAATATTCATTGTTTTAGTTTGCTTGCTGGCTTATTTGTTGTTGTTGTTTTTGTTCTTATTTTTGCTGTTGTTGATGATGTTTTCTTCTTCCTTTTTCCTCCTCCTCCTCCTCCTCTTCTCTCTTTATTATTTACGTGTGGGAAAGAAACTGGGAACAAAGAGTGTGAAGGAGAAGGAAGAGGAGGAGAAGGAGAAGGAGAAGGAGGAGGAGAAGTAGGAGGAGGAGGAAGAGTCCGTGTGATGATGAAGTTATCAAATAGCCAGACAACATTGACAGACGGACGGAGGGAGCTGTAGTGCACTAATAGGAGACAGAGGCCTCACAAGTCAGGGCTCCTTAAATGGCAGAGTGACTGACTGGCTACTTCGCGTGCCCCCTCAGTCCCCCAGCCCGTTTGTATGCGTCCACACCCTCGAGTCCCTTAAGGTAGCGCCGTGCAGGGAGGCAGGGCGAAATAAGGGAGAGGGAAATGAAAAACGTACGGTGAAAGATTGATATTGTAGAGGTATTGTTTGTTATTTATCTATTTATTTTTATTTATTTATTTTTTATTTTTTTGCTGGGTTAGATATTATTGGTGGTGCTTCGTGTATTAGTGTTAGTGAAGGTGTTGTTCGGTGTTTTTACAGGTGTTGTTGTTGTTGTTGTTGTTGTTGTTGTTGCCTTCTATCTTTCACATTGCACCGTTTTCTTTTCCTTTTGTCTGTCTCCTTTTCTTTATCTATTTTTTTCCTATTTTTATTTATTTTTTCTTGTTCTTTCTGTTCTTGTTCATCTTCCATATACTCCTTTTCTTATTTCTTATTCCATTTCTTTCTTTGCTCCCTTTTATTCTTTCTTCTCCTCTCTTTCTTCTCTCCTCTTTCTTCTCCGCTTTCTCCCATTTACTCTTCTTTTCTTCATTTTATCTTTCAAGTTATACATTTTCCCTTTCTGCTCCTCCTTTATTTGCTATGTAAGTTATTCCTTCCTTCCCTTTCTCCTTCCCTTTCTTCCCTCCTTCGTTTCTGCCTTCTTTCCCTCTTCCTCCTCCTCCTCCTCCTCCTCCTCCTCCTCCTATTTTGCGTCTCGTCTTCCTCACACCCACCCGCACATTCCTCTGTCTTATACGCTTTCTTTTATTCTCTCTCTCTCTCTCTCTCTCTCTCTCTCTCTCTCTCTCTCTCTCTCTCTCTCTCTCTCTCTCTCTCTCTCTCTCTCTCTCTCTCTCTCTCTCTTCCTTCCTGTTTGCGTTATGTTTTTTTTCCCTACTATCCTCATTTTTATTTTTCGCTGTTTTGCTCATTATCACTTTTATCATTTATCACCTCCTCCTCCTCCTCTTCCTCCTCCTCTTCCTCCTCCTCTCTTTCGCGTATCGTGTCAGAGTTCAATTCTTCCTATCTCGCCTCTCTTTCGCTCTCTTATCTTGTGACTTATCTCCCACTAATGCATTCTCTCTCTCTCTCTCTCTCTCTCTCTCTCTCTCTCTCTCTCTCTCTCTCTCTCTCTCTCTCTCTCTCTCTCTCTCTCTCTCTCTCTCTCTCACTCAATTTTTACGTTCATCTTCTTCCAATATTTTTCCCTGCAACATTCTGGCAGTCATCAATCTTGCTCATAGTGTGTCCTGGAATCTCTCTCTCTCTCTCTCTCTCTCTCTCTCTCTCTCTCTCTCTCTCTCTCTCTCTCTCTCTCTCTCTCTCTCTCTCTCCACATCTTTTTATTTTAGAAGTTTCTCCCCCGCGGCAAGCTGATTCCTTTTATATTTTCCCTCCGCTAATAGACTCCCAGTGAATTCCCTCTCCTCCCTTCCTTCTTACCCCGCAGGATGACTAGGTGACTCGTAAGGGCGGTAAGATGACGAGGACACCAGAGGAGGGTTTGTTATATTGGTATGCTGTGCTGTGCTGTGCTGTGCTGTGCTGTCTGTTTCTCTCCCTCCCCCATCACCCTCTCTCTCTCTCTCTCTCGTGCTCTGTCTGTCTCTGATATTTTTTTTCAGCTTCATTTCTTCATCTCGTTATCCTCATTTTATTTGTTTTCCTCCTTACTGTCATTCACTTCTTCTTCCTCCTCCTCCTCCTCCTCCTCCTTCTCTATTCTATTCTATTCTATTCTATTCCATCCTTTCTTCTCTGACTCCTAACTCATTTCCTTCTCACCTTACCCTCTCTTTCCTCTCTCTCTCGTTCCCTCACTCCTCCCTCCCTTCCTGTGCCTTGCCTCTCCTTTGTCACACCATCCAATCCTTCTAAATCCTTCTGTAATCATCCTTATCCCCATAGCCAACCCTAAATCCTTCATCCTATCCTTCTTGCCACCTCCAGATCCTTCTAATCCCTCGCCACACTGTCCCTACGTCACCCCACATGCTGCCTCGCCCTATATATGGGGAAATTGTGAGAAAACAAGTGAAAAACGTCCACTGTGTGTGTGTGTGTATATGTGTGTGTGTGTGTGTGTGTGTTTGTGTTTGTCAGGGTGTCTTCGTCATGACTTGGACAATAATGTTTACGAGAGTGAGAGAGAGAGAGAGAGAGAGAGAGAGAGAGAGAGATGAGAGAGAGACGAGAGGAGAGAGAGAGAGAGAGCACATTTACTATTCGTGGTGTGGCGTAAAATATTTTCCGGTCGTTAGCTGCAAGTTTACACACACACACACACACACACACACCACACACACACACACACACACACACAGACACACACACACACACACACACACACACACATCACACGCAGTTGGGGAAAGAGAAATGTTTGAATATAATAATGAAATAGAGCTTCCTCCTTAGAATTACACATATTGAAAATAGTCGTAGTAGTAGTAATAGTAATAGTAATAGCAATAGTAGTAACATGTAGTAATAATAGTCTATAAAATATGACAAGCGAGATTTATATAGTTCCCCCACAAAGTAGTGATGTCAGAGTGCAATTAATTTCAAGGCAATAAATCAAGTAGAAATTAATCTATGGACTAATGCACTGGTTTATAAGAGGAGCTCTGCAAACACCAAGAAGAAGCGGGGAGGTGAGAGGTGGAGGTGGCTGCCAGACGCTGCTCTTGTGTCTCCAACCATTTTGTACAGTATGGCATAACTTATTTGGGTAATTATAAGTATATTACCCCCCCAAAAAAAAAATAATAATGAAAATAGAAATGAATAAATATAAATAAAATAAATGACTTGGAGATACAAAGACAGGACCACACGAACGTAACAATCTCTCTCTCTCTCTCTCTCTCTCTCTCTCTCTCTCTCTCTCTCTCTCTCTCTCTCTCTCTCTCTCTCTCTCTCTCTCTCTCTCTCTTACACACAAAATGTTACCAAGATAAATATTGGCGTACCTCAGGACTCTCATCAAATTCCAACCCTCATTCTTTTCCTCCTTTCTCGTGACCTTGAGAAAATGAAGAATCTGGGACGTGTAGTGTTCCTCCTTGTGACCCGCTGGCCCTCTACCTTCCCTCGCCCCCTCTCCATTATCACCATTATCCTCATTAGTGTTGCCGGGATCCCTGCCGCACCTCACGATGCTATGGGTGCACACGCTCACCCTTCTTCACATCACCGTTACTTGGAGCATATTCCGAAACACATGCGCCGCAACTCCACTACTTTCAAAAGGGTGTAATTGAAGCTACCACGGGTATTTAAGGGTGTTTTGACGGTTCTAGTGGCGAATTAACAGAATTTCAACAGTATTAGCAAGATAAACGCTCTTGAAAACTTGGCTTATCATTTCTGTGGCCTTTGAAATAGTCGTGTGAGAGAGAGAGAGAGAGAGAGAGAGAGAGAGAGAGAGAGAGAGAGAGAGAGAGACGAGAGAGAGAGAGAGAGAGAGAGAGAGAGAGCAAAGCGTTTCTCCCCTTCCCTGTATCACCTTTTCTTCCTCTTATTTCTTTTCTTCTTTTTTTTTTTCGTCTTTTTTTTACTGTTCCTGGTTTTCTTCACTTTTATTGTATTTTTCTTCGCTAACTGCCTCCTCCTGTCTCTTAATCCTTTTCTTTTTTCTTCTCTTTTGTCTCTTCCCTGTTTTTTTTTTTTTCTCTCCTTTTCAATATTTTATCCTCCTCCTCCTCTTTACTGTTCCCCGTTATTTACTTTCCTTTCCCAGTTTTTTTTTTTCCTCTCTTCGTCTTTGCTGTTTTCCTTTGTTGTTGTTGTTGTTGTTATTGTTGTTGTTGTTCTATTCTTCCTTGTCTGTTTTATCTCTTTCCTTACTCCTTTTTCTTCACTTTTTCTTCTCTCTTCTTGTTTTTTTTCTCTTATATGTCTGCTTTTCCATTTTCTTCTCCAAATCCGTCTCTTCTCTCTCTCCTCTCCTCTCCTCTCCTCTCCTCTCCTCTCCTCTCCTCTCCTCTCCTCTCCTCTCTCTCTCTCTCTCCTCTCCTCTCTCATTTCTCAGTCTCCACTCCTCACAAACACTCGGTGGCTTATGGAAAAAGCCTCACTGTTTCAGCCACGCCCTGGCAACACAAGGCGGCCCGTCCAGTCAGTCCCGTGTTTGCATAAGGTAAAAGTAAGGGCGGGACGGCGGGAGACTGCGAGGCGTAGAATCTTTTAAAATTCTGGCTCGCGGTGTTGTTGTTTTACTCCACAGTGGTGATGCGTGTTGGTGTGATGACCTGGTGCGGATGAGTCCTCTGTGGGTGACTTGGTGCCGGTGATCGCTCCCTGTACGGTCATCTCTTGTGTCTCGGTTCGTCTGTGGCTTAAGTTAGTGGGCGTTCGGAGTAGACGAGAACCGCGAACGACTGGCAAACGAAGACAGGTCAAGAAGGAAAGACAAACACGTGTAGAAAGTCAGACATGCCGTTAGAGCTCTCCGATAACAGACAGGCAGAGAGATAGACAGACAACAATGCAAACAGATAGACAGAAAGACAAATTAATAGACAGAGGAAAAGGCAGATAGACTCACAGATACGTAGAAAAGACAAACACAAAACAGGCAGAGCACAAACAAACAAAGGATAAATGGAAAGACAGACAGACAGACAGGTAATCAGGCAGAAAAAAACAGGCAGGCAGAGAGAACGAAAGAAAAAAAAAACAACACAGGAAAACAAGTAGACACGGAAAATAGATAATCAGAGAAAGACAAACCAAGTGAAAATACAGAAAGACAAAAAGATAGAGAGAAAGACAGACAAACTGACGGACGGA
>NC_087166.1:420000-422500 GCF_035594125.1 Scylla paramamosain
TCTACATTAGTAATCTATATCTCACAGTCGTACTGAGGAGGTCGTGTTGTGCTTCCCACTGATGAGACTGATGTGACGCGAGCATTATGTGTCAGCGAGACGTAGCATCAAGCTGGAGCGGTGGCGGTGCTTGTTTGTTGCTCCCTCCCTCCCTCCCTTCCCTTGCTTGGGCGTCTTCGCAGTGACCTTGTCCCTTCTCAGGGTTGCCTCGCATTCCCTCTGTTCATTACCTGACGCCTCACTGCACTTCTTCCCTTAATTTGTGACATATTTGTTGGGCAGTGTGATAAGAGGACAGGGGTGTGTGGGGGACGTGGCGGGGCGCGGGGGACACAACGAGGCGGCGCCATGCGAGGCGGTGAGCGGTGGCTGGGGTGGGAAGGGAGCGAGGATCTTCGACATTCCTGACAGCTAACATCTCTCTCTCTCTCTCTCTCTCTCTCTCTCTCTCTCTCTCTCTCTCTCTCTCTCTCTCTCTCTCTCTCTCTCTCTCTTTCTTGAATATTTGCATGTTCATCTACCTTTACTTCTAGAGAGAGAGAGAGAGAGAGAGAGAGAGAGAGAGAGAGAGAGAGAGAGAGAGACCGACCGACCTTTACATCAGTCATATTTATCGTCTTCTGTCCGTACCTCCTCGCGCATTGAAACTAGAATAACACACACACTGACACACACACACACACACACACACACACACACACACACACACACACACACACACACACACACACACACTGGCATACACACGCACTGATTTAACCTGAGACCAGACCAGATCAACCTTGCTTATCGCCTAGCTAGTATTAGACATCAGTGTTTGTGTTGCATATTGAATTTCAAAGGCAATTATGTTATCTTAGTGAATGTGGGCCAAAGGGAAATCAAAGAGGCTTTACATGTTGATAGTTATTTTTTTTTTCTTTTTTCGTCTTTCTATTCATGAGATAAAAATAGTGTAATATTTCAGAGCTTGCAATTGTATGAACTTTCTTATTTATACGAGGGATAGATCAAGTCAGGATGCACTCACACACAAACACATACTCTCTCTCTCTCTCTCTCTCTCTCTCTCTCTCTCTCTCTCTCTCTCTCTCTCTCTCTCTCTAGTTAACAAGAGGCAAAAGGAACTTCATAAGACACAGGATCAAATCACCACCTGAGTTTTTTCTCTTTCCACTCACAGTCTGCAGGAACGACCAACCCTTCAGGTTTACGAATAATTGCTATAATTTTCTGCCCGACAAAAAAGTCCTTCAAGAAATGGATTATTAAATAGTAGGAAGTCATATTGTTCTCCATGTATCTGTAGTCACACGAATTGAAAAACAACACAACAGCATAGTATTATATTGGAATTGTGTATTACATGTTAGATTACTTAAGCAAGAAGGAACACAAGACATGACAAGGCGCGGAAATGTTACACCAGACACGCCAGCCAATCTCCAGCTGGTAACAGGAAGCAGGGTGGAGACACCTTACCTTGCCGCGTGTTGGGGAGGGGCATGAAGGGGGAGGCCTCCGTGTGCGCTGCAGACACCACCACCGCCACCACCACCACCACCGTCAGCTGCTGCAGGCTCCTCATGGTGGTGGTGAGGAAAGTAATGACAGTAACTCGTCAGCTGTTGGCAGTGTTTTCTCTCTTCACGTTTTCTTTCCTCAAACTAAAGCAACTATTTTTGTTTCTCCGACAGTGTTTAGTATGACGAGTGTAGTTCACTTTAACAGTCTCATCAATACGCCAGACCTCTATATAACTGCTGCCTTTCGTTCGTTTCAGTATTATGTATGCATGTAAATAACATTCCGATCAACTTATGTATCTTTTACAGCTTTGTTCACTAACGATAATTGGGAGCCACCGGGATATTGGGATTTCCTTGGGCAACACTGTGCTGAAGATTAGTGTTTCACCGAAGTTTCCACTCAGTACGACGGAGGGACACGTGTGATGGGAAGGGGGTAGGGAACACCTCGCCAACCTGTTCACTGTTACTTCACCCTCAGACACTTAGTTCATAAGACAGCTCTTTCCATACACACACGCGTATACACACACACAAATACACACACACACATACACGCACATACACGCAGACACAGACACTACGGTCTCTCTCTATCTCTCTCGCGGCCCGCACGTGGACCTCTGCCAGCACCACGCCTCAGTACACAGCATGAGTGTCAGTGTGTTGTGATCGCCAGCCGCCCGCCGCGTACTTATGACGCAGGTGCCACGGTCGCCACGCGCTGCCTAGCACTACTGGAGGTCAGGGTTATCTGCCGGGGAGTCTGCTCGTCCGCTGGAGTCACAGTACTTCCGCCTTCCCATTCCCCGGAGTGTTCACAGTCAAGATGTTTCCGAGCCGAGGATTTGTTCTTGGCAGGCTGGGAAATGGTGGTAGCTGGGATTACCAGCGAGGCGCCCGTGTCCCAGCCAGGGGTGGCCCGGGGCTGCCTCGTGGTCAGCCTTGGACACAGCTGTCACTAGGGACAC
>NC_087166.1:427500-470000 GCF_035594125.1 Scylla paramamosain
TGATACTCCTCTTTTGAAACTGTTCAAGTTGAAGGAGGAAGGAAAACATAAACAGGTAGAGAGTTACAGGTATCACCGTGGCAGCAAAAGGAATGAATGAAGAAAGATACTTGTTGACTCTTGCATTAGTGTGATAGACAGACTAGGGATGAGAATGAATAGAAAGTCTGATACAGCGAGGACGCAGGAGAAGGGAAACCATGCAGTTAGAAAGTTGAGAAGAACAGCAATCATGTAAATAATGGTAGAATATAGCAAGAAATGCAGCGTTGCGTGGATGAGTGAGATTCAAGACTGCCTGTTAACGGAGGACATTTGATGGGGGCAAAGCTTCTGACTCCACTCTGTCTCGTAGTATTGATATACATACAGTGTCTCTCTCTTGCCATTGCTGCTTATTTTCGCTGTTTACTTAGCACGCAGTAGGTGATGCACCATGAATGTCGCTTCAGGAGGAACATTTCTGGGAACAGTTTGAGTCTCGTCTCCACCGCGTGGCTTAAATTTGTCCATATAGAAGCTTGAGTTTTTTTTTTTTTTTTTTTTGCCTGCAAGATGAAGGTGGAAGCTAGTTAGCTTATTCAAAAGTTAAGTAATTCCATCGAATGAAGAATGAAGAATAACCGTCCAAAGTAAGCCTCTTGATATTTTTTTTAAACAGCTGTATCAACTCTTTAACTACAAACATCTCTCAGGTAATCCTAAACTTAGCCAGTGGTCAACTTGGCGCCTCTAACAGCAACGAGGTAGTAGAGGCGCCGGAGAGGACAACGAGAGTGTGCGGTGGGTCGCGGACCTGCGTATCACCGTCCGTGTGGGCGCCACTGTGCCGGCGAGGTTCCGCTTGTTTCTTTCTTATTATTCTCATAGTCATGGAGGGCGGTCTGCATTTGGGCATTGGCGCGTCTTTTTGATTATTATGTGTCGTTGATTGCACATACATCGTGGCAATACTTGAACAACAGACACATGAAAACCCACCATTGCTTAAGTTCATCCTCACAAAACCAGACAGAACCATCACGCGATAAGAGAGTATGAACGGATGTGTTCCCGCCGTCACAGGACAATCCAGTCTGGGGCCACAAAAAGACGGTTCTGAAAAAGAAAAAAAAAAGAGAATATTAATAATGCCACTGTTTTCTTTCACAAGTCCTGTTTGTGATTAAATAAAAATAAAAAAATTTTCATACGTGTTATTTCATTGATTGTTTCCGCATCAGCTAAGGGGAGGCTCACTACACATGAACATTCCCAAGCTGTCACGCACGGCGGTCGGTACAGGCTGAAGGGAACATCAATATAAATAACTGGGTTAGTGACCTCGTGGCGGGAGCGGCAGCACGCCCGTGGTGGTGGTGGTGGTGGTGGGCCGTCACACTCTTGGGATCGAGGTCGCCACGTTTCAAAAATCGTAATTAGTGCGTGACGCTTCTTATTTCTCACTTCTATATTTTTATCACTAGCCGGACTAGGTCACTGCTTAGGGCAATACTGATGAAAGGGCGCCAATTTTCTCCACTTGCAGAAATATTCAAATGTGTCTCTCTATATCAAGCATCATTCTCCCGACAAAAACGGGAGAATTTTTCCAAGAAAGATTTGCATATTGCATTATAAATCAAGACCAAAAACGCTACTGAGGTCGCCGCGCTGCCATCAGAAGCCAGCGCGAGATGTTACGCTTGGCAAGAGTGAAGGCGTGTTTTGTTGTTTGCTGCAAGGCGGATGTTTGGCCAAGCGTGGTCTTCTTGGTATCTGTTACAAAAACTGACCCGCTTGGGAAGGCCAAATTGTGCATTCATCACACTGTGTTTCTTTACCAAGACTGGCTGCAGATTTATATGTTCTCCAGTGCCAGTACAGCATACGAATTATATCTCTTGTACAACAAGTAAGTTCACTAATTAATATGTTATTATTAAAACTGCAATGAAAATGGAATATATTCAGGTGCATTTATTTTGCAAGCTTCAAATGTGTCAAAACTCGTGGGCAGGGCCGCCTTAAGACCCCACACCGAGGCACAGACCTCCTTGACTATGCTTCACTCCACCTTGCCTCGTCCTGCCTATCGTATCTGACTCTTATTCATATTCATTCATTTGTTTTACATTCTGAGCCTCAAGTGCCTCGAAAATTTTCCTGGAAGCTTGGATGGTCGGCCTGTAGAATTGATTCCTGGAGGATTGGATGGCGCCTGTACAGCTTCTTGCCTCGCCTGCAGCCATATCTACGCTTCTCTATGCCCACTGGAAGACAGGGCGATGACGGCACGTGAGTGATCTTCAGCCAGCCACTGATCACAGAAAAAATTCCAATCTACCCATATAACTCGAAAGAGGGACATAGAATTCACCACTTTCTTATGATGACCACTCGACCACCGCCTCCCTAACCTTAATTTCATGCCCCACCTAACTCTCTCATCTCTCCCTAACTCGGCCCTGTTGAACCGAAGCGCATCCGTCCTGACTTCGGCCCGGCTAGTCTCCTCACACTAGTATTTCCTGTCCCGCTCCATTAATCAGCACTTTTTTTTTTTTTTTTTCAAATGACGAAGGAATTAGCTGGGGTTAAGAGGTCAGTGGTAGCAGATAAGACAGAGAGGCGTTGTTGGGAGGACTGCTGAGTGGTGCATTGTGGCCGTAATGGATATCATATATATATATATATGCGTAAAGTGCGTTGTTTTGGCGCGGAGTTCTGCTGTTGCTTTAGTCGTAACTTACGATCCACTTTTACCTGTGTTTCCTCTTCCTCATCCTGCTCTCTCTCTCTCTCTCTCTCTCTCTCTCTCTCTCTCTCTCTCTCTCTCTCTCTCTCTCTCTCTCTCTCTCTCTCGTCCTCTACCCCATATGAAAGACTCATAACTCATCTAAATTGATAGAAGTTACCCCAGCAACACACACACACACACACACACACACACACACACACACACACACACACACACACACACACACACACACACACACATGCACGCAAACTTTACCCTCCAACGAAGGTCACCAGTATGAATCACATCTCACCCTCATTACCTCAAGATCCATTTCCTGCTTTGCGCAAGTTAACAAGCATTGCGAAAATCATCCCCAAACAGATAGCCTCCTGCTGCCTCTCGTTCTAGTCTAGTTAGTTAGTTAATTACTTGCTTACTTACGTACTTTGTTATTAAGTTAGTTATGAGAAGTAAGACAGAATTAAGTTTTGTTATGTGTGTGTGTGTGGGGGGAAAGTTTGTTCGTTTGGTTTCCTCACTGCTGTTTGTGATATTGTTTAGATTTTTATTCATATGCTATTTATATACCTCTGGAAGCTGCGGTCAATACATAATCTGAATCTGAAGATGTGTGCGTGTGTGTGTGTGTGTGTGTGTGTGTGTGTGTGTGTGTCGGTGTTTCAAGTCAAGCTTGTAAAGAGACACTACACAGCTTCCAGTCATTCAAGGAAAAACACAATTGCAAAGGTCATTAAATCGATATAATTGAACGACCATCTTACAAAGGTTATTAATGTATTTTCTTTATTTAATGAGGCGTAACATTATTATTGCGTCACCTCTCAGGGATATTTGGAGAGAGAGAGAGAGAGAGAGAGAGAGAGAGAGAGAGAGAGAGAGAGAGAGAGAGAGAGAGAGAGAGAGAGAGAGACCAACAAAACGACCGACTGATAGACAAATCTTTTAGTTCCTTTTATGCTACAATGGGCGTCGTGTTTGCGGAGGGAGCAGATGGAAGGTGGGGAGTGGAGAGGGAGGGAGGGAAGGAAGGAGAGAAGGAGATCTCATTCCGGTTCCTGTCCATCCCTCCATCCTTCCCTCCTTCCCTCTCCCTCTCCCTCCCTCCCTCTCTCCCTCCCTCCCTCGTGGAACTCATTAATTAGCCTCGTAACAAACATCGTCTATCTGGTCTGGCCGTCCACTCGCCAAGCTCATCCCCATGGCGAGAATCACGTCTCAATGAGCCTCTTCATGATTTATTGCCACACACAAAAACAGGAACTAATTATTTTGTGTGTGTGTGTGTGTGTGTGTGTGTTCAAGGTTATCTTGAGTCTTGACCACTGCTGCCCGGACACTGCGGGGCTTAGGACGCTGAGGCTTGTGATGTGTCAGATAGATTCTTCTTTTTCTCCTTCTTCTTCTTCTTCTTCTTCTTCTTCTTCTTCTTCTTCTTCTTCTTTTCTTTTTCTTTTACTATTAATTTCTATTGGATTTACTTCATTAGTACGTGGCTTATCATTATTCAAACCTTCACGAGTTTATCCCGTATGATTTTAGCGAGCTTCTCTGTTACTCTTTAGCTTTGTTACTCTGTGATGCTCATTGATTTCCGAATACCAGTGTGAGTATCAGGACACAGATGATCGACAGGGTAGGGACACATATTCTTCCCCCACTAGTGAACATTTGTTACTTGTAGCCACCAGAGGGGCCAGGACCGACAAGTGGGGAAGTTAGGTTAAGTTTGATAAGATTAGGTTTGGTCAAGCTCAAGAGGTCAAGCGTGAAACAACAGAAGGGTGCAGGGCCAACCCAGACTGAAGGCCACGACGCCACCACCTGCTGCTGCGGAACGTTCATCCTACGTACTTATTGTCATTCCAGAAGTACGTCCTTGATTCATGAGTTGGTGAGAGGCAGTGCAAAGGAACACTTCACACAAGGGACACTAAAACCTCGTCTGTCGTCCAGATCCTTGCCCGGTTTGTAAATCTTGGAAAACTTGATTCGCCAGAAGCAAACTGTCTCCAATTATGAGAGAACACGAAAAGCCAGTGATGATGAGGATCTTAATGAGGCTTGAACCATGGGAACCCCAACACATTTAAAAAGTAAATTTCCCTACCTCTGTCCACGCGCACCAAAAGTTCAATAAGAATTATTGCTGTCGATTTTAATGTGAACATTCACATTCACAACGATAGTAAGATAAAATTAATCACCGTGGAGAGAAAGAGTGAGAAATGTACACATACATGCCAGACATTATCACCTTTGTTATGCGCTCAGAACACAGAAACGGGTCTCTTACACGGAAGCAATAGTCATTCCAGGGAAAGCAAAAAAATACCTCCTCAGGTCCCCCCAAATAGCAGAGGCAAAACATCAGAGGCACCTTTGCTTTGGGGGATCCTGAGGGGGGATTGGAGTGATAGGACAAGATACAGATATGAGGCTGTGGGCGGAGGAACCCAATGGAGAAGACAGTGGCAGCATAAGCAGAAGAATTTAAGTCAGGAAAAGGTCAAGAATGTTTCCAAGACAGGAATACGAGTAAGCTCTTGCACTTATTGCGCGCACACACACACACACACACACACACACACACACACACACACACACACACACACACACACACACACACACACACACACACATGAATAACATACATCACACACACACACACACACACACACACACACACACATTTATTTTTAATTACTACTACTACTACTCCTACTACATACATGTATGTTGTTCATGTGTGTGTGTGTGTGTGTGTGTGTGTGTGTGTGTGTGTGTGTGTGTGTGTGTGTGTGTGTGCGTATGTGTGTGTTCGCCTCACTACTCCAAGACAAGCCAGCCCCTGCCTCCATTTCCTCCCCAACCTGCTCTTCCCTGATCCCTAACCTAAACTATTCTAAAGTACCGTAATCCCTAAGGACATTAATGATATATATATATATATATATATATATATATATATATATATATATATATATATATATATATATATATATATATATATATATATATATATATATATATATATATACTATACTATACTATACTAAAAAACTATACGAAAACTATACTACAATTGTGTTTCCCGGCATGCCAGACAGTGACGTGTTATCATTGGCCAAACACACAAGACCGATTCAATCAATACATCGAGTCAGCGTGAAACGGGTCTCATTATCCTGCACTGATCGCCCCAAGAAAGTGGCGATAACAATTTACAACAAAATACGTGCGTATTTTATTCGTATTTCTCTGTAAGTAATCCTGAGGTGAAATTACCATTGACTCCATTTTCTTTTATGTTTTTAAAGAAAACTAATTCGAGAATTTAAAGGGTAAACATTTATAAATTATCATTCCT
This sequence comes from Scylla paramamosain, assembly GCF_035594125.1. Classification (NCBI taxonomy): domain Eukaryota; kingdom Metazoa; phylum Arthropoda; class Malacostraca; order Decapoda; family Portunidae; genus Scylla; species Scylla paramamosain. The sequence continues at coordinate 433,611 of NC_087166.1, forward strand.
TTTTAACATTATTTTAGTGATAGAAATAGTACTAATAGTAGTAGGAGTAGTAGTAGTAGTAATTAAAAATAAATGTGTGTGTGTGTGTGTGTGTGTAATAATAATAATAATAATAATCGGTTTATTATTTAGGCAGTTAACAAGCTGAATTTGTACAGAGGGGGGTGGGGAAATACTTAACATTAATCCTAAAGGTAAGTCTAATCTAGAAGGGACTATTGATTGATGGCTCGCACCATGGCGGGAATCGCACTGAGTCTGTACCGGTATATATATATATATATATATATATATATATATATATATATATATATATATATATATATATATATATATATATATATATATTGTACTTACATTGCCTGCCGCACTCAAGACGCTGTGGAGACTGCGGTTTGTGAGGCAGAAGTTGGTGTGAATGGGGAACGCTTCTATATCAAACAGTTTTACCTCTACCTGGTCTTTTCAAGAGAAGGAGGAGGAAGAGGCATAACCTCTTATTTATTTATTTATTTTATTTATTTTTTTTCAAGTAAAGATATATTGGTTTCGAGAGAGAGAGAATGTTATTCTTTTAGATCAGAGGTTCTCAGATTTTATTGTTTCCCTCTCCTTGAAAATCCTAGAAGTCAGTATTCTATTTAGTGTTTTTTTTTTCTTTTTTTTTCGTTGATAGTTTAATTTATCACTTACCTCATTGTCCACAGCTTTTTTTTCTCTCTCTTTTTTTTTTTGCATATTGTGTAGAATGATTTTGCTTATGATGTTATTTAACCCCAAATCATAGTATTTGTGATTATGATGTTATTTAACCCCAAACCATAGTGTTTGCTTAATTTTAATGCCACATATATGTCATGTAAACAAAATTATGTTTCATTTCGGTTTTCTTTGTATTTGCTAAAGATCCTTGAAATTAAAATAACTTCAACTGTCTTATTCAGTGTACATTATAAAAAGTGTAATGTAAACATGTTATTGGACAGTGAAGCAGTGCGGTGTGGTGGTGGCTGCGGCGCCGAGGTGGTGACACGCGCCGAAGACGCAGTGCAGCGAGGCCTCGGAGGGACAACCAAGTGAAATGGAGTTTTAAGGTAATTCTGTGAAAACTGATTATATATCTTCCTGTGGCTCAGCGTCGTGTTATATACAAACTTTCTGTGTTATTTATGTCATTAAAGTTTGGAATGCGACCACCAGTGCTGCAGATTTCTTTGTTATAAGCAAGGAAACATGCCCTTTAATTTGATGGAGATGCAGAAGTATTGAAGAAGGCAGATGTCAGTGTCACTGCGGGAATTACGGTTTGGTGCAGCAGTGCCTTGCTCGCCACAAGCTTAGCCATCAATTACCGCGTATGAATGACATAGATATTGTGTTACATCCGCGATTTCTTTGTTGTGGGAAGTGGTGTCAAAATCCTCCCCTGGCCATGTACCCTTTGACCCAGGCGTTGCACCGGCTACCTCTGTGCCGCTCCAGGGTGTGATGCCACAAGATATGGTCAGTGTTCACTCTCATGTGATCTTTCTTTCTTTCAGTTTTCGTTTCCCTGCGTTTTGTATGACGAAATCTGTCGCAATTTGGTGTTATCCTTTATGATTGATTTCCATGGATTGTTTAGTAATGCAGTTGTGGACAAGGCTGTGAAGGGAAATAATGTTAAAAAATAAAATAAAATAAATAAAAAAACGTGAAAATGTTTACATAGGAGACAAGGAGTCAATGTTCTGTAACTCAAAAGTATATTTCTCTTTAAAAACTGTTTCCCATTTGAAATTAATCTTATGATTTGTAGATGATTAAATTTACTTATAAATTTTTCTTAATCATGCTATTAGTATATTTTGGTGTAATGTACAGATTATTTCATCATGTGACATAATCCATACAGGCCCTTCCTAGCCTTCCATAACCCCTGAGTTATTCATTTAAGTTTTGTTAACCAAAATCATATTTCTTACCCAAGACAGAACTTTATATCTACCATAATTCATTTCCATTCACATGTATTTAGATTTTATTATCTATTCTAACCTGAAATTGTACCTATTGTATTATAATGAATACAATCAAATTTTTCTTATGCAGTTTTGAGAAGAACAGTGGTTTGCATGTTATGAGCATGGAGAACTGCAGAAGGGACTGGAATAAGGTGAAGAAGAAAATAACAAGATGTATTGCTATACTTCAGAGGGATCTTCCAGACATCCACATATCAGAGTATCCCACCAAGGTGAGGGAACTCAATATAAGAGTATAGAAGTCACAGAAGAGCAAAAATTTTACTACTGTAATTGTAAATAGCACAGAAAAAAATGCATGTTAATTATGTTGTCCTGTGAGCATTTAAAGAAAGGCATACGCCAGAGTAGTTCCATGTACCAGTTTACAAAAGATACAGCTGCAGACAAGTAAGGAGGATGTAAAAAAGCAAGGATACTATGTTAGTCAAATAGTAATTGAAATATTACCAAAATGTTAAGTATAATAATCTTTCTAGTTTATTAGGTAGTTGGTATTGAAAAAAAAGACACTAAACCAAAACTTACTTTAACATAAAAAGTAGTATCAAAGTGCCAGCATGACAAGATGTATGGCTCACTCTCTTTCTCCCTTCATTAGGTTAGCTTTATTTTACAGTGGACTCATAGAGACTGGTTATTAAAAAAGAAAGGAAGGAAAACCCCTTTGTAGAATGTGAGCATAGCTGAAGAGTGAATCTAAACAGTCTGTTGCACAAGCCTCACGGTTGGGGAAAAGAAAAGAGAATGGCCGTGTTTTCATACTTATACAGTAAAATCCCTCTCATCCGGCATTCGAGTATCCGGCACATTTTTCCCCGAGCCTTAAAATCAATAAAAAAAACAATGTGTACTCATAAAATCGATTAAAACTCCCGCGCGAGGCATACTTTGTCCCCTTGCCACCAGAGCGCACTGCTTCGCGCCACCCACGGCCCACTGCACTGTGTTTACTCAGTGACTCAGTCCCACGTGTGCACTGTTTATCGCCTGACGCCTTCATCATGCCTAAAGTTATAGAAAAGAGGAAGCGTGTTGTGCTTACACTTAAGCAGCTGATCAGATCAGCTGCTGATTAAAATCAGCTGATCTTTGTTATGGTAAGATGTGTGAGTGTAGGGTGGTGATTGTGGACATAATTTCACTTCTATTCAAGTATCCGGCATGTCAGCGGTCCTGTTGATGCCGGATAAGAGGGATTTTACTGTAGTGACATATTTTAGGTAAATTATAATTTTTTTTTTCTTTTTTTCCTCTTTGTTTTAAGATGTATTTGTCTTCTGCAGCACATCTTTATAGGCAATGCTGGACTGACAACAAATGCTGATGAGTCTTCCTTAGTAGAGCTAATCACATCTGTCGGATGTGGTCTAGAGGCCCTCACGCTCTTACCAGGAAAACAGTACAGCTTTGCATCATTCACTTCCCCTGAGCAGGCCAGGACAGTACTGATGGCAGCTCATGGCCACCTGGGAGTGCAGGGGTCCATCTCCCCTGTGTACATGGCCTATGTTGACAAGGGTGAGGAGATGAGGTCAATTATATAATGTATGGAGAAATAGTTATATAGACAATTGAATGTTATAGATACTTGGTAAATCAAGACCTTGGTGTGATGAGTTTATTTTCTTAGTTTATCTTAGTATCTAATCTCGTTCTAATAGCACTTTCAGTGTCTTACATATCTGTACCTTATTTTGACAACATCTTTATCATTTTGAAAGGCTCCATACGTGTTTGCCTCATTATGATGAGGTGGGTGGATCTTGCATGTGAGCTGCCCAGTCCATCCTGTTACACTATCCACAAGCTAATATCTCTGGAACCAGATGGCCAGTTGTAATGACTCACACCATGTGATAGCACAACTCTCAGTTTTTTTGTAATGTACTTGTAGGTTTCATTCCTTCTGCTGGGTGGAGTTGATGGGTAACTTACTAAAAGTAGAAGGGTGCCTTACATATGGTTTTTCAATTGAAACTTGGTATGTGACATGTGCCCTTCATGTGTACAGAATTGAGCATGTCGAATCTGGATTTGCAATGTCCATGAACAAATTCATCACAACTTATAAACTAATAAATTGATCAAGCTACAATTTAGTAAGTAATATAAGCCAACATGTGGATTTATTGCCTGTAGTGGCATTTTACTGATATTAATTGTTACTTTCTTGGACAGAGAACCTTTTCTCCAGTCAAGCTTAATAAAAACTAAAACAAAAAATAATAATATAAAGACTAAAATATTTACTGTAATTAAGGACACATTATTTTTCATATTTATATTAACACCTGCATAACTTTTTTATGAAAATTTGTCATGTATATTAACTCCTGCTTGTAGGAATTATAGGGTCAGCTTTCTTTTCCAGCTTATTTGGCTTAACCAGTACTATTTCTTTGACAGTACCAATGGACCCTTCACCCATCAAATTTAGGTTCCCACCTGGCCTGTCAGTCCTGGAAGATTTTGTCTCTCCAAAGGAGGAGCTGCTGCTGATGAACCTGGTTGACTGGGGTGCCTCACCATCCTCTACAGCTCAAGGTGGGGCAAACCTCTTAGGGCTGTTTGGGTCAGTAGGCAGATGAATCTTAGGTATTATTTATTGATAGTCAAATGAAGATCATGTGATTCTATGTAATTGTAGATGGTGTTTGAGAGGAGAGAAGTGGATGTGCATGATTATAGGATACCTCATAGGATGAGTGTGCTAGCTGTAGGCATGTGTGAGATGGTGATACAAGAAGACAGAGGAGGAGGTGAATGATTAAGTGTGCATATGGCATGTGGAGTGACAAGATGGGAAGATGAGAGCTGTGGGGATGCATATGAAAGTTGTAGTATGAGCATCTATACAAATGGCACAAATTGTGAGTGTTGGAATATGTGAAGAGGAACATAATGAGATAATGTGGTCATATTGAGAGGATGAAGATTGATGAGTTAGTAAAGAAAGCAAATTTGAAGGTGCTAGTGGGAGGGAAAGCCACTTGGAAAAACAAAGGATAGGATAAAGGAGTATATCATATGTGAAAGAGTTGTTAGTAGAGGCCAAGTGCTTGAGCAAGCAAGAAGGGATTGCTATGACAGAAAGAGGTGGAGGCTCCTCTGCCTTAGCCTTCTCCTTAAAGGATGCCTCCAAAGTGAGCAAGGCATCAGAGAGATAGATGGTGAGGTAGAGAAGTAGGAACAAAATTAAATTTGAAAAAAAATCAATGTGATGCCTCTACCCCTACAGGAAGTGTCTTGAAACACCGTCAGGTTCGTCATTTTGGTTATGAGTTCCAGTATAGCACCAACTGTGTGGATAAGAGGCAACCGCTGCCCCAGGGAATGCCTCCAGCCATTGACTTTTTGCTTAGGAGAATTGTGGACCGAGGTTGCATGCCATCCCTGCCTGACCAGCTTACCATCAACAGATATTTACCTGGGCAAGGTGAGCTTTACACTACTAAGTTCATCTGTGTAAAAATGTTCAGGGTTTTTTTTTTTTTTTTTTTTTTTTTTTTTTTTTTTTTTTCAGTAGAAATTTGCAAAATTTAAGCAGACCTATATAACTATATTATTATTATTGTTATTATTATTATTATTATTATTATTATTATTATTATTATTATTATTATTATTATTATTAATTATTATTACTACTACTACTACTACTACTACTACTACTACTACTACTTTATTATTACACATTGTTAAAGAACAGGCTGCAGCTGCAGCTACCAACCTTAGAAATAAGAAGGGAGAAAAGAGACTTAGTTGTAGTGTTTAGAGTGATATAGGGAGTCCAGCTAGATAGAGAGGATGTGTGTGTGTGTGTGTGTGTGTGTGTGTGTGTGTGTGTGTGTGTGTGTGTGTGTGTGGAATGAAAGGGATGAAGAGGATAAGGAAGGAAGCTGAAGAGGACCACTTGTAGGAGAGATATAAAGAAACTGTTTTTACCATAACGGCACAAAAGCTTTAAATAATCTTAAGGATTAAGTATTCATGAATAAGAAAAAACTGGATACTACAAGCAACATCACAGACTATGACAAAAAAACTGTTTGCTTCCTGTGCTTGTTCCAGTGATTCTCAAATTGTGTACCATGCTGCATTTGTGCACTGTTCACTCACCAAATCATGCTGCCTAATTTTCCAAGTTAGGTAAATGTTCTTAAATTTGTGCTTGTTAGTAGGTCTGCACTATAATTTACTACAGGGTTGGTGTACCATCAAACTCCAAGATGTAGTACCTTTAATGTGCTACTAAGCATCAAAGCTTGAGGACCACTGGCTTATATTAACATGCTAACACTGGCTGTGCAGTGTTCTAGGCTGCTGATTGCTCAACTTCTTTCATCAATAATCAAGTTGACTTAATCTTCCTACCAAATTATTGACTGAAAGAAATGAAAGAAGCAGAATGTTTTTGTTATGGTCTGTGATATAACATACAAAATAGGACAGCTTCCTGTATGTCAAACACACACACACACACACACACATGTACATACTCACCTCATAAAGACACCTGTACTGTTTAATGTATACTTTTCCCAATACCAGGCATCCCACCCCACGTTGACACTCACAGCTCCTTCACGGACGAGTTGCTTTCCCTCAGCCTTGGAGGTGGTGTTAACATGGATTTTCGTTATGTTGGTGGTAGTGGTAGCAACAGCAGTACTATTGAAGGAAGCAGAGACAAGCCACCTCACTATGTGGTATATCTCCCCCCAAGATCACTTTGTGTTATGACTGGCCCAGCAAGGTGAGACTTATAATGACATAGGTATATATGGCATGTAAGCTGAGGAGTTGTCACCTTGCCTCTCCATCAGGAATAGAAAGCTAGGAATCCTTTTTTTTTGCATGTGTGTTCATCTGAACGTGAAAGTGTGTGCATGAGTGTGTGCTTCCTTGAAGAGATTCAAAATGGTGTATGTCACATCCTAAGTGATACGCAAAGGAAGGTGAAGAGAGAGTTTATTTCTTCATCATTTAGCCATTCACATGAATAGTGACAACAATCAAGATTGTCAAAAAATCCCTTGTGATATTGGTGATTATCTTAACTGGATTGGTGATGCCAGACTTGCTGTGTGTATCGTCTCAGAGGCTTCATCCTTGGATATGGCCTCTTATTGCTAAGTCATCTTGCCTTCATTTGAATTATTCATTGCTTCCATGATGCCCCAAAGGGAGACAACACTTTCTAATCAGTTTTCTTCTTATCTTTTAAAGTCCAATTTATGCATCTTCTTTTTCATCAACACAAATAGCCTGATCCCTCAAGTATAGATCTTATAACCCTAGCATCTGCTACCTTTTTCTTTATATCATTAACCTTTATGTACTAATCAATTACGTCCTTTGTTCATTTTGTATGTTTGGATTATCTTACACTGAAAACTTAGCCTTATGAGTGTAACTAACAGAAATGTCAAAGATAAAGGAATGAAAGCATGGCTTGTGGCACAGAGAGGCAGAAGTGAATGCTGCTGCAATTCATTCATCATCATCAATTTCATTGTGCTTACTCTTGCCATTGTCACACATTCTTTCCTTATACAGATATGAGTGGTCACATGGCATCTGTCCACGCATGACAGATGTAGTGGCCAGTAGGAATAGTGTCACGGGGCTCCAACTGCTGCCACGCCAGGAACGCATCTCCTTCACCTTCAGGAAGATTCGGCACGGGGAATGTTCCTGCCAGAATGCCAGTGTGTGTGATTCTTATGGCAAGGAGCAGAAGAGTGAGTGGTACATTATGGAAATTGTAATGAAAAAGAGCTAAGTCCTGTAAGCTACCAATAGTAAAGAGGTATCAGTGACATGCTCCTTCCCATCAGACTCCAGCAAGGGTGAAAGTAAGCGGAGCACCTCCCCCTGTGACCTGCCCAATGACAGATCAGCTGCTCGGATTGAGAGGGAACATGTGCTGCAGGTGTATGACCAGATAGCAGAGCACTTCAGTGTCACTCGCCACAAGCCTTGGCCACAGGTTCTGGAGGTAAGGCTATTCATTGCCAGACTACAGTCAATAACATTATTATCATCACCATCATCAGTATTATGGTTCTAAGGTCTATCATCAGGACACACTATATCTTGTTTGATCTTCCCAATATGCCTTATAGTTATAAATATTTAATGTGCTTTGCTCATCTGTTCTCATCCACTATATATCTTATCAATTGCTTTCATTATTTATCATTAATATTTCTAGGCATATTGCAAAAAAAGTAAATTTCTGACCTTGTTTCATTACTGTATTAATCGTACACCCACTTGCCTCACTCAGTAAATGGGATGAAAATGTTTTTATTGTACTACTTGAATGCAATAGACATACACCCATTCCCACTCCTTGATATATATATATATATATATATATATATATATATATATATATATATATATATATATATATATATATATATATATATATATATATATATATATATATTATTAATTATTATTATTATCATTTTTTATTTATTTATTTATTTATTTATTTATTTATTTTTTTTTTTTTTTTCTCCTGGTGGTGTTTGATTCGTATAGCAATTGATCAGCACACTGTCTGTTGTGAACTGACATTTCATATATTGAGAAGCATCATGTTAGTGTTGAGTTTTAAAATGAGCACTGAGATATATGGTACATTAGTTCTTTGTTGTCAGTCTGAGTGGTATGAGATGTAACAGACTGCCTTGTACTTCTACAGTTTGTATTGTCCCTGCCCCAAGGCTCACTACTGTTGGATGTTGGTTGTGGCAATGGCAAGTACATGGGACACAACAAGCAGGTGTTCCAGGTATGAAATTTCCCATAAGTTTATGATGATTTCCCATCCTTCCACTTTGTTGTGCTAACCAACGACAGGTGGATGTATTATTCATAACACAGCGATTGATCATCCTGAAGATAATAAATACATTTCATTTGCATTGACTAATTGCCTTAATCCTGTTAAAGGAAGGGAGGGTCTTCTCCTTCTTGTCATCAAAATTCGCTCATGACACAGTTACAGGCATCCAAGTGTAATGCTCTGTCTTCTTCACTGACAGCTCATTGAGCTGCCTCACTCAGCACCATAACACATACAAATGCACACACTATCCTTCCAGTCACTCTATATAGAGGCAAGAATGCCTGTTGGGCTACTTTGTTCTGTTCAGCAGCAGTCTGTGCTATGGTCCTGCCCACCATTGTAATACACACACAAACTTGAGTTGCTCTAATAAGGAGGACAATTGTTGTCCCTTCATGCCAGCCTGTGCTATACACAAGAGGAGATTTCTACTGGAGCCTTATATTTGTTTGATATTTCACCTCTCCATTTGCTCTACTCAAGTGTTTTTAGTGTAAAACAAATCAGTCTTTGATTTGTAAGTATGCCTATAAGTGGCTAGAACATTAGACCATCACTTTACTTCCAGGTGGGTTGTGATACAAGCTTTGAGTTGATGAAAATCTGTAACAATCAAGGTTTTGAAGTTTTGACCAGCAATTGCCTCCAGTTGCCATACCGGGATTCTGTATTTGATGCAGCTGTGTGTATTGCTGTAATTCACCATCTTGCAACTGAAGTAAGTATTCCTTGGCTCTGTATACACCATAGAATTAGAACCATTAGATGAGAATCTTATTTGCTCATTTAGTACTGTGGTTTTTGTATATTAATTATTTTAAGAGAATGTGATAGTTCTCGATCATTAATTTGGTAACTTTATTACTTAACTAGGAGGCTTGAAGCATTGTATTGATGTCTGACATTCATGAAAGTATAGGTAGGCCTTTGCAAGTTTGTTTCAAGGCATTGTATTAGAAGAAGCTATGTGTGCCCTCAGAAACGGCGGCTTGCTGCTGTTAGGGAGATGGTGAGAGTGCTGAACGTGGGAGGACGTGGCCTGATCTATGTGTGGGCTATGGAGCAGCGGCGTGGGGAAAAGAAGTCAACTTACCTCAAGCAGAACAAGGAAGGCAGTGTTGCTGCGGAGATGATCAAGGATCAGAACAGCGAAGAAAAGGCATTGCCTAATTACCATCATGATAGATGTCTTCAAAAAGTTGAGATGGTTAGGTCTGGAGCCACCTCTCTTCCAGTCCATGTCAACCGCACTGAATTTATGCAGCAGGATATGTTAGTGCCATGGAAACTGAAACCTCCTAAGAAAAACGAGTCAAGGTGTGAGAGGAGGAGATGTGACAGAGGCTGTGGTATGGTTCATGGCTCCAGAAGTAACAGGACCCAGAGTAGTGAACCAACAGTTGACTCACTACAAATTACAAACAGTTGTGATGTCCTAGCTTCACAAGAGAATGTGAGATGTGATAATTGTCACTCCAAGTCCAGGAAAAAAATTGTCTGTGCTGAAACCAGACCAGACCAAGTCTTCCACAGGTACTATCATGTCTTTAAACAAGGAGAACTAGAATCATTGTGCAGTCAACTAAATGTCAAGGTTATTAAATCTTACTATGATGAAGGTAATTGGTGTATTATATTTCAAAAATCAAGTTGAAAACAACCATGTTTTGTTTTTACACATATGTAATATAAAACTGCTTTTATAACATATATACCATAAACAGTTAAGATCATAAGTGAGAAGGAAATCATGAAGAAAGTGAAAATTACAGTAAGCAGTGAACTTATGACCGGAAGGAGATATTTTGGTTTCTCCATGCAGGAAGTTCCTTCATGGAAGAGATCATCATAGTAAGATTCTTTATGATGTAATACTGCATAAACTGCACTGGAGGAAAATAGTAGGGATTTCACTACTCAAAGAAAATGTTATGTTTCCACCATTAGACACACGATGCCTCATGAAGTGTAGTTTTCTTTTTCTGGTAACTTTTAATAGTCAGGATTTTTGAAAATTTGTAATTTTTACATATAGATTCTCTGCCATTCTGCTTTGGATGATATTGCTTTTATCTCCAGTTCAACTTCATTGCTCGGAAAATGTGAAACTGACGGACAGACTTTGCACTCTTAGTAATATAGATAGATACCTAGGTAGTAAACTATACCAGCAGCATGTTGATCATGCTCTGAATATCCACACTTGCTATAGAACAGTTATAAAGAGAGAATGAAACTCAGGCTTATAATTGGTAGCTTGAATTGGAGTAATGCAGTAAAACTCCTAACAATTAAAACAATTGACAGTGAAGTATGTCTGGTCTTGTAATAAGCAGCACTCCAAGGTATTCCAGTGTTTTTCCAAAAAAAGGAAACATTGAATTTTAGATTACTGTATTTTGCTGTGAAGTGAAGCTGATGCACACTTGCCTTCCCAGTGTGTACAAACATTACTGAAGGCCAGATGTGTGACATCCTAGAAGTGACAAAGCTGTCATGTTTCTATCCATTCAAGGACAACCTCAAGTCCAAAAGGACACCCGCACACAAAGCAACTGTCAAAGTATTCTACAGTGTGTGTGAGATGATGACTCTCTAAGTACTAGGAGATCTATGATACATTTTGCAGAATCAAATTGGTGTATTTTTTGGCTCAATACAACATTATGCCTTCAACTGTGAGCTTCAGCACTGATTATGAAACATACAAATAGCAAGAAACCCACATTTTCATACATTTTTATCCTGTTGTGATAACTAGGCTTAATCAATTCACTCTTCACTGCCAAACAGCACTGCCATCCTTGTACAGTGTAGCCTGAAACCATTTTTAGCATTTTTATACAAGTAACTTGTAGAAATATTTGCAAAACTAGTGACTAAATAAAGAAGTGCAGCATTTCCAGTCTCCCAGCAATTTTGTCAAATGCTCAAGCAATGTGACTGTCGGAGCCAGAGATTATTCCTTTTGTAGCTTTGCATTTTGATTTGTAGGAAAAGTTAGATAGTTCATTAATATTTCTATTCTCATTTCACATTTTGTAACCACCTCTGCCATGGATTGCTGCTCAGCTAAGTGAGATTCAAGTGATTTCCATTGCATTTTGTTGATGGACTGTAAAATGCTAATGTTCAGCAGCTAAATGCATTATATCAATAGTCTTTTTTTTCTCTTAAGTATGCAAGCATGCATTGAACTGCATATGTATATTATTATATGTTGTTATTGTATCTTTTGTGATTATAAAACATAACCAATTATATACTGATTGTTGTCTGAGTGGCTACTTTAATCTAGTCATTTTATGTTCAGTTGTTAATTTGCTCACCTTGTGTGTGTGTGTGTGTGTGTGTGTGTGTGTGTGTGTGTGTGTGTGTGTGTGTGTGTGTGTGTGTGTGTGTGTGTGTGTGTGTGTGTACTTGAAAGTGTTATGTATATATGCCAGCCTGTTTACATAGTGTGTGTGTGTGCACAGGTGTCCATGTGTATGTGCACTGATGCACAGAAGGTTGTCAGGTAACTCTCATGTACTCTGTAGCCTGAGTAGAATAAGGGTATTCATAACAGTTGTGAGAATGTGAAATTAAACATTGATAAATAGATATTTGTATAAAATCACTCAAGTTATTGAAATATGCACCAGAAATTAATTAAGAATCAAGCATATTCTTTTTTCAGTTGGCTTCTTAATGTTCCAGTGACAGCATTTTGTGCAGATATAATAGCTTCATGTTCTGTTAACTGAATCCTTTATTTACTTATTTATTTTATGTATTTTTTTTCCAAAGTAATTTCAGTTTCTCCTCATCCCTCCACTACTATCTCATACACCTGCCCACACTACCCATTCACAACTATCATCCCCACTACTACTTCCTCATACACCAACCTGCTTACCCACTAGCAACAGATTTATAATGTGCAAGCCCTAGATTGGTGCGGTCACGAAACTATGAATTAAATCTTATTTATATAGATATTAAATTTTGTCAGTATCATTTTATAATTCAATTTTATTCCATGACTGAATTTTTTACCAGTATTATTTTATATCATGGTGATACTGTTGTTCCCTACTCTGCACCTTCTCCAATCCTGAGTTTACAATAAATGGGAGGTACTTCCCTATGGAGTGAATGTGTGTGGCCAGCTGTGCTGTGCCTGGATTCTTGAGGTGTAATACAGTGGATCACAAGACTCTCCCTTTCCACTGGGGACCAGCAGGGCTACGAATGTGAATGATGTGTGTGTGTGTGTGTGTGTGGTGCCTTGTCTGGGACACATTTATGAGGGATTGCTGGCCTGGTATATAGATACTGTTGTGTGTAATTTTGTAAAGGAAAGGATAAGATGGGGGCATAAACTAACTGTACATGGCCTTGGTGCTCATCTGTCTCTATTTATTTATTTATTTTATTTATTTATTTTTATTTATTTATTTATTTTATTTACTTTTTTATGTATTTATTTATTTATTTTATTTACTTATTAATTAATTTATTTTATTTATTTAATTATTTATTTATTTTTATTTTATTTATTTTTTTTCGTTATTTTATTTATTTATATATTTATTTATTTGTGGCTAATACTTGGATCCGGGGGATGCCCGCCAGTATCTTGAGATTTAAGAGTATATTAGACATAATTTCCTGTCTCGACAAAGAAAATTCAGATACAAACATGATAAATTAATTTATTCTTTTTCTAAGAAAATCTAGACAGTAAATAAGAAGATGGGCAATATAAATCGAGGAATTTTCTCTGCAATACGGACCTGAGCTAACGAAACCCATCCGTTCATTATTGCTCATATTATTATTATTATTTTTATTATTATTATTATTGACAATACATACTACTACTACTAATAATAATAATAATAGTAATGATAAGACACATGAATGCACATACACTAATACAAAGCGTCATTTCATACTCTGGTTAAATCTATTTGTTAGATGATTAATGTAATGAAATTTTGACAATCCATATATATATATATATATATATATATATATATATATATATATATATATATATATATATATATATATATATATATATATATATATATATATATATATATATATATATATATATATATCGGTCTCATATCCTCAAACAGGTTTAAGAAGTATTACATGCAGTATAGGCATCAAAATTACGAGGATCAATGGTACAGCGAATGTTTTCCCCAGTCATTTATCTAACTGCGTATCTTTGTATACAGTAGATAAAAGATATTGCGGTTCAATCACATGATCATCAATTTGTTTGCAACCACCAATAAAAGCTCTTCTAGTGCACAAAGTAAATATATATATATATATATATATATATATATATATATATATATATATATATATATATATATATATATATATATATATATATATATATATATATATATATATATATATATATATATATATATATATATATATATATATATATATATATATATGACTCAGTTTCATCCATCGTTGCTTGAAATTCATTGTCCTGCATGAGTTCACGAATTTGCGGTCCCACAAATATGCCTCCATTAACTTTTACATCACTTATTTTGGAAAATTTTTTCCTGAGATATTGGAATGCTAGTTTCATGCTTCACTGCCTCGACAAATTGTTTAATCCACCACAGTTTTATATATATTGGTGGCAAATTGATACTTTTTTTTTTCACAAGTGGTTCTAATATTAACACCCTGTGAGACCCTTCTGTCACTGTGTTCATGTCGCTCTCAAAGAATCTGTGTGTGTAGCTGAAATAGAAGGCAAGGTTTTTCCTATATGAGGCATAACAACTTTAATGACGTGGTTCATGGTCAATACCAAGAATATTAAAAAGCTTCTCATCAGATGTGTTCTGTCAGATATGTTGACAGCCATAGATTTAAGGAAACTGGCGTCTACCGGATGACTTCTTGCATCACTTAATGCAACTTAGGTAACCTCTGAAAAGCGAGATTTGTAGATAATTACAACTATCTATTCAGCTAAGAGAGAGAGAGAGAGAGAGAGAGAGAGAGAGATGTGAAGTAGTATTAAGAATTACAATAATATGAAAAGCATACGTACAACTAACTTAATAGGACTTATTATCCTCTCCTCTCACTCATTCTCTTGTATTAAATCATTTCACTTTCTAGCAGTCGTGGGGCATTTCCGCAGGTCTTCAAGACGGTCATTACTGTCCAACCTATCCAGTGAAGCAGCAGGTAGTTAGTAAGGATTCATAATAAATAAATAAATAAATAAACAGGCAAATACGGCAGCACTAGAGGATAGATAAAAAAAAAAAAAAAATGCTAAAATAAACATTAAAAAACGTACATTTCTGTATTGTAAAATAAAAAGTGAAGGAAAGGAAAAGAAAGAAACAAAACTCTCATAGAGGGAAGAACTGGAAGAAACCAACTTGAGCACCGATGCTAAGAGTGAGCAGCTAGCAGCCAGCAGCGAACGGAGCAGTGTTGTCAGCTGTCACCACCCACGGTCCTTTGCTCGGTCCTGCTCCTCGTAGCCGTCGTTTTTTTTCACCGAGTGTGGCCGTCTAGTCGTTGAAAATGGCAAGCGGAGGACAACAAGCAGAATTACCATGGTGGCAGAAATACCTAGCCCGCGGAGTTGGCTGCGGGGGAGGCGTTAGTAAGTTCAATATTGAACAGTTGTTTGGGTTTCTTGCTGTGCACATCACTTGTTTACCATTATACTAGGATCGTTATTATTATTATTTTTTAAAAAAAATTTTAGTTATGTTTTCATTTGTCGTATTACATAACAAATTGCCACTCTCTTTGTTACATTTATTGTTTGTTTCTAAGAACATATTTTCCTGAGAAGAAATGGGTCAAAATTATAATTTAGGTAGAGAAGATAATAAGTTTTAATCACCATGTAGACTAGACGTCGCCAAACCTGACCACCCTCTTGACTTTGGCAGGCAACTTGCTTCTTAGAAAAAAAAAAGTAGTGTGACCTGCCACGGTATCATAGTCTGTGGGTTTAATATGTCAGTTTATATTAGGTTGCAGTTTTTGCTTTTGTGGTTCTTAATATTTTTTACTAATCTTTAACAAATCATATATATATATATATATATATATATATATATATATATATATATATATATATATATATATATATATATATATATACAGTAGAACCTCAAACACTCAGCTCACGAACATCCCACTTCATGAACAAATTGGTTCATGAACTAGTTTTGGGAACAAATTTTAGATTGGTTGAGGAACGATGAATTTGCTTGGTATATACACAACAGCATGGAATTTTATTTTTTAATTATATGTACTGTACATAAAGGAATTCTGCTTATTGACTTTGATAATATGGATGATATATTTACACTTGCCACTGAAAAATTAAATAATTCTTACCCAAGTAATTTATTTACTTACCTTCCTGTGTGCTATAATAGTTAGCCTGTTCCTGCGAATAAATCTCATTTGTTGTTGTTTTTCATCTCTGGTGGTGTCAGTATATTTTGAGCTCTAGTATTAACTCAGAATATGTAGTGATTTTCAAAAAAAAAAAAAAAAAAAAAAAAATATATATATATATATATATATATATATATATATATATATATATATATATATATATATATATATATATATATATATATATATACATTCCTTCCTTTAGCCATAACAGTGTTTGATTGCTTGAGGCAATGATGCCTGATGTGGAGTAGCCCCTTCAGTTCTTTACACTTTTCCTCAACAGTTGCTCTGGGCCTGGGGCTGTTCAACTGCATCACCTTATCTGCCTTCTGTGTTGTAGCTGGAATATGGCAAATGTGAGTAAAGTCTGCATTTTCCATGGTGTGTGTGTGTGTGTGTGTGTGTGTGTTTTTCAAGTTGTTTCTACCGAATTTTAGTATAATTGGCCTCTTGTTACAATTGTGTGATTTATATTTACTTATGTGGTCCTTCCTTCACTTGACTCACATTCTTCGCTGCTGTTATCACTTGAAGTCATTTTTACGTAGGCTTTCTGTGTCCCTTGAGTAATAGATCTTTATATACACAACTCCACCAACTTAATTTGTTTATTGATTTAATTATAAATGTTTTTCTCTCTACCATTTCTCCAAGCATCAGTTGTTAAATTTGCTTTAATATTTATTCATATGTGAGTTTTTTTACTCTAAATTATCATTCTTTGCTCTCTTTCCATTTGTTTCACTTGCCCGTCATATTTCAGCTTCAGTTTCAAGATTGTGACAGTTATTTTCTTCTTTACATTCTCATCCAAAATGTCATGTGCTCCTCAGCATTTCACATTGTTCTCAAAGTATCTTCTTTATTTGCTTCTCTGATGGCAAGTTTTCATGTATCAGTGCTATCAAATACAATAGTTTTCTTCCTTTATTCTTGATATTTTATAATTTCTCACCATATATGTCCATAAAGGTATAGTTTGCCCATTTTCCACCTCTTTCAATTTACTTACCTACATTAAGTAACATTTCCTATTTTTTACTTCATTCATATATCTTATTTAAATAATTCTGTAGGCCTTCACAGACCTTTTGGCTTCTACCTTTACACCAGGCTGATATTCTCCATAAAGGGGTGTAGGCTGTCATTTATTTTAGGAAGGAAAATCTTCAACTTCTGTTTCCTGTTTAGCCAGTTTTTCCTCTGTTATTGCATTATGACTTTTTTCTTTGCCTTACTTCTTGTAGGAAATTTGGCTTTGGGTTTAAGGAATTGATTTAACTGACTAACCTGTATTCTTCTCTCCAGGGTGGCAGCTTTCATCGTGATATCTGCTGAGGCTCCTTGTTGTTGCATGTTTGTGGAATTCGTACAGCGTTACTCAATGTGGGTGGATACTCGTCCATACTGGCAGAAATCTGTCTTCTATGTTGTGTAAGTATAGCTGTGGTACTTTTGGAGAGGTGCTCATGATTATTAACTTTTCATTGCAATTAACAAATGAGGAAGGTGTCATTGCACTGAGTACAGTGCCCTCAGTATTAAAATTTCAATGATGGCTCTAAAAGTTATATGTGGTGGTGGAGCAACAGGATGAGGAAAGATTTAGGGAAGTATATTGTTTGCTGGACTCAGTGTGGAAAAATTGTATCTGATTTCTTCTGCATGGAACTAGATTCCTACATTTTACTTTATTCTCAGGTTTACATCCCACATAGTACTTAAAAAATATAGCTTATGACATGAGCCATTTTAGGTGTGTGTGTGTGTGTGTGTGTGTGTGTGTGTGTGTGTGTGTGTGTGTGTGTGTGTGTGTGTGTGTGTGTGTGTGTGTGTGTTTTGTCCTTACATCTGGAATGATTCTTTGGTGCAGCACCATTACATCTACCATATTAGTCAGACACTTCTCATTTGTTTGTCTTTTTGCAATGCAGTGGCACCATTGCCAGCCTTCCTCTTCTTCTCTCTCACATGCAAGCCAGTGTTACTAGTGTTGTGGTTAACAAGTGGTTTATCCACATGAAGAATTTGTATGTACAGGTATGTGAACTGTACATGGAAATGAGTATATAATACATAGCACAAATGTATTTATTTTTGCTATTTGCAACACCAGTGGTATGAATGTGTGACCTCTTATGTGACGAGAGCATGAAACTTGAGGAAATAATGCATGTAAGTTGGGATAGTAAGAATTTAAGAATCTGCGCAAAAGTTGAGGATCACAAAACTCTGATGCCATGAAAGTTGGGGGGTTACTGTAAGTATATGTAACTATTTATTGTGTGTGTGGGTATTTGTAGGAAAGTCAACTTTCTACATAGATATATGGTTGTTGTTAATGTGGACATAGTCACACTGGCTCAACAGATTTACCCTCACGTCTTCATTTTTTCCAATTAGCTGATCATATGAGATGTGGGAGAGAAATGTGACACAGCAAGGATAAAACATTTCTGCTGTTGGGTCCTGACACTT
Source organism: Scylla paramamosain (assembly GCF_035594125.1). Classification (NCBI taxonomy): domain Eukaryota; kingdom Metazoa; phylum Arthropoda; class Malacostraca; order Decapoda; family Portunidae; genus Scylla; species Scylla paramamosain. Next base: position 452,454 of record NC_087166.1, read on the forward strand.
TGTATAAAAATATCTACATACGTATACAGTGTTCACATATGGATGACTTGGTTTACACAAGATTTTTTACACAAATTCAGTTTAACACAATTTAAAATATATTAAATTTAGTAGAATTTACACATTGTTCACTTTATCATGATCCAGCCCAAGTGTTCATTCATGCTATACATATATATGAAAATATTAAGGAAATTTTTTCCAGTTTTTCCTTCTGCATTTCTGTTATTTTAGCCTTTATATTTAAAGTTAGGATAAAGAAAGAAGGATAAAGTGTAGGGATTAGTATTATTCATTTACGTTTACATATATAAGTAGAATTAAGGATGAAATAGTGCAATTTAACAGGTCAAATCTCCTGACATCCTTTCTTCTCACTTTTTTTTTTTCATGACACCTGCTAATCATTATTATCATATAAACTGAGAGGCACTTGTATGTTATTTTTTACTTATTTATTTGTCTTTTTTTTTAGTATTTATTAATTTGTAGTTGATAATGATTTCTCATTAGAATAATAAAGTAACAAGTCGTGTCTTTTCACAGCCTGGCCATCCCTCCTTTCATTATGTGCATCACTGTGTCCATCATCCTTGGATCTGGGCTAATCTTCCTCTGTGGAGTGTTGTACGGCCTCATGGCTCTCGGCAAAAAGTAAGTAGTGTGTTGCAGTGTGTTTTGTCATTGTTTCCTGTTGGGAACTTTCAGTGCATGAATCTGTAGAATTCTGTCTAGACATGTTTCTCAGGGTTTCTTTTGTCAGAGTCAGCAGAATCTTGTAGTCAGACATCTTCATACTGGGTGTGGCAAATGTTCACTTCCAGCCATATGGTATTTGTAGAAGAATAATCATGTTCATGTAATTTACAGAATTTGAGATTCAGTTGTATGAAGATTTTTCAGGTCACTTGAGCAGGTTTGTTAATAGTTTGACAAAAGATTTTTTTTGTAATTGATTTTTTCTTCAGAATAATGAAGCATCTGATTTTTTTCTTTTTTTTATGTAGGAAGAACAATGGCCAAGGGCAACAAAAATCCAATAAAAAAAATATGCCCACTGAAATGCCAGTCCCATAAAAGGGTCAAAGCAGTGGTTAAAAATTGATGAATAAGTGTCTTGAAACCTCCTTCTTGAAGGAATTCAAGTCATAGGAAGGTGGAAATACAGAAGCAGGTAGGAAGTTCCAGAGTTTACCAGAGAAAGGGATGAATGATTGAAAATACTGGTTAACTCCTGTGTTAGAGAGGTGGACAGAATAGGGGTGAGAGAAGAAAGTCTTGTGCAGCAAGGCTGCGGAAGGAGGGGAGGCATGCAGTTAGCAAGATCAGAAGAGCAGTTAGCATGAAAATAGTGGTAGAAGACAGCTAGATATGCAACATTGTGGCGGTGAGAGAGAGGCTGAAGACAGTCAGTTAGAGGAGAGGAGTTGATGAGACGAAAAGCTTTTGATTTCACCCTGTCTAGAAGAGCAGTATGAGTGGAACCCCCCCAGACATGTGAAGCATACTCCATACATGGACGGATAAGGCCCTTGTACAGAGTTAGCAGCTGGGGGGGTGAGAAAAACTGGCGGAGACGTCTCAGAACACCTAACTTCATAGAAGCTGTTTTAGTTAGAGATGAGATGTGAAGTTTCCAGTTCAGATTATAAGTAAAGGACAGACAGAGGATGTTCAGTGTAGAAGAGGGGGTCAGTTGAGTGTCATTGAAGAAGAGGGGATAGTTGTCTGGAAGGTTGTGTCGAGTTGATAGATGGAGGAATTGAGTTTTTGAGGCATTGAATACCAAATTTGCTCTGCCCCAATCAGAAATTTTAGAAAGATCAGAAGTCAAGCGTTCTGTGGCTTCCCTGGGTGATATGTTTACCTCCTGAAGGGTTGGACGTCTATGAAAAGACGTGGAAAAGTGCAGGGTGGTATCATCAGCATAGGAGTAGATAGGACAAGAAGTTTGCTTTAGAAGATCATTAATGAATAATAAGAAGAGAGTGGGTGACAGGACAGAACCCTGAGGAACACCACTGTTAATAGATTTAGGAGAAGAACAGTGACCGTCTACCACAGCAGCAATAGAACGGTCAGAAAGGAAACTTGAGATGAAGTTACAGAGAGATGGATAGAAACCGTAGGAGGGTAGTTTGGAAATCAAAGCTTTGTGCCAAACTCAATCAAAAGCTTTTGATATGTCCAAGGCAACAGCAAAAGTTTCACCAAAATCTCTAAAAGAGGATGACCAAGACTCAGTAAGGAAAGCCAGAAGATCACCAGTAGAGCGGCCTTGACGGAACCCATACTGGCAATCAGATAGAAGGTTGTGAAGTGATAGATGTTTAAGAATCTTCCTGTTGAGGATAGATTCAAAAACTTTAGATAGGCAGGAAATTAAAGCAATAGGACGGTAGTTTGAGGGATTAGAACGGTCACCCTTTTTAGGAACAGGTTGAATGTAGGCAAACTTCCAGCAAGAAGGAGAGGTAGATGTTGACAGTCAGAGCTGAAAGAGTTTGACTAGGCAAGGTGCAAGCACGGAGGCACAGTTTCGGAGAACAATAGGAGGGACCCCATCAGGTCCATAAGCCTTCCGAGGGTTTAGGCCAGGGTGACAGCATAAGCAGAAGGATTAGAGGTCAGGAAAAGGTCAAGAATGTTGGGCGTATCTCCAAGACGGTCAGGAATACGAGCAGGGTGTTGCACCAATTGCTCTAGGTCATGGAGGATAGCAAAGTTGTAGGTTAGTTCACCAGGATGGTCAGTGAAGGGAGAGGAAAGCCAAAGCTGGTGGTGAACATTGAAGTCTCCAAGAATGGAGATCTCTGCAAAAGGGAAGAGGGTCAGAATGTGCTCCACTTTGGAAGTTAAGTAGTCAAAGAATTTCTTATAGTCAGAGGAGTTAGGTGAGAGGTATACAGCACAGATAAATTTAGTATGAGAGTGACTCTGTAGTCGTAGCCAGATGGTGGAAAACGAGAGCAGGTTAAGTCATTGCACACACAAACGCAGCATCCAGCTTTGGATTGAAAATGAGGATAGAGAAAGTAGGAGGGAACAGAAAAGGGGCTACTGTCAGTTGCCTCAGACACCTGAGTTTCAGTGAGGAAAAGAAGATGAGGTTTAGAAGGGGAGAGGTGGTGTTCTACAGATTGAAAATTAGATCTTAGACCGCGAATGCTGCAGAAGTTAATGAAGAAAAAGTTGAGGGGGGTGTCAAGACACTTAGGGTCGTCGACAGAAAGGCAGTCCGACCTGGGGACATTTATGGTCCCCTCCCCAGATGGGGACTCTGAGGCTGGTGTAGGAGTCGCCATGATGATTTTAAAATTTTTGAGTGAAGGGTGTGTGTGTTATTAGGTGCTTGTAGTTTTGTGTGGAGGAAGAGAGTTGTCTTTAGAGGGCAGGCTGTGACTGCCCCCTTGTGTTGCGAGATACAAAGGGAAACATTCAGTGAGGTCACAGCTGGGTTTAATGATAAGTTCACAGCACCCCCCTGAACAGTGCTTTAGACCTCACTGGGAGTAATTATCATTTCGGCAGGTGTCTACTGCCTCCTCCTGTTGTTGTTGTTGTGAAAATGTGGAGAAAATTTTCTTTTTAAAATGGATGTGTCAAAAATGTGTGTTTATCAAGATGTTATTGCTTGTAAAACTATTTTGTTGTAGTTGTTCTGAAGGTAAGCCTTACCAGCTTACTGGGTAGAGAGCGTAACTCTTATGAGATTCATTAGAAACTTTAGTCTTACATGTTTAAGGATACTGGTATTAAAGCATAAAAGATAGTCATATTGTGTGTTAGTCCAAAGTAATAAGTTCTTTGACTATCACCATGACTTACAAAGACATTCTATATTCTATATATTCTATATATTCTATTTCACCACTTTTGGTTTACTTTTCATCTTGTATATCTTTAATTTTGAATTGTCTAATGTCTATGTACTTGAAACTTCTGCCTCAATAGAACCCTAAGAAAACAAAATTGTTACTTTATTGCAATGATGTCAGTTACTAAGATGAAAATTTTAATTATGCATAGTGCCTTCTTTGTACATAATACTTTATTATGAAAGTCCACAAGTTTTTCATCCACTTTTCTGAAAACTTAAAATCTCTGAAAACCGTGTATATTTCATGGATGTCATCAATACACCAAAGGCTGCATTTAGTGTCATATAGCATCAACAGTGAGCAAAATTAATATTTCATTTTATCATAAATTTGTTTTTACAAAAGTGTATTAATTCTCGAGTTGGGATCTGATGCATTTGAAATAGCGTGGCAGATGGCATTTTACCAGTGTGGTGTTGTGCCACAGCCACTCTTTCTGACTGTAAAATGTCAAATCATCATCTGCTGGCTCAAAGAACTTATTATTAATTTTTATGGCAATATATTTTTTACAATAAGGGATATATATATGGTCATCTGAAATGTTTTGTGGTATGAATAAGTAATTGTTGTGTCAGACTCTGGTAGCAATGAGGTGCCTCCCTTACCACTGTCATTGTTGTCCTCCATTACTTATATACAAAGAACAGTATGGTTTTGTAACACCTGGTAATATTCCTGTTGCACCACTCAGCCAGATTAACCTTGAGAACTTAACTATATCAAATGATTTTGAATTCTTGTTATACAGGAGGGGTGAGGTGCTAGAGGAAAGCTACCAATCTGGATGTGGAGAGAGGTGGTGGTGGTGGTGGTGGTGGTGACTGTGGAGAATAGTATGGATAGTGAGCAATCTATTCCTATTCCTAACTTCTAACTTGTTTACATGTTCAGTTAACTTAATTAAAAACACTTAATGGTATCCATTAACACACTATAGGAAAACATACTCCTCTGCATATTGTTCCCTCCCTGCACTTATTGAATGAAATCAACTGTCAGTGAGGCTAGAGGAGCAGAAAAAATAGAAAGAATGTGCTGGCACTTTCAACGTCCCATATTGCTGTCTTCCCTGCTCACTTTTTCTTACACTTGTGCTGAAGGATAATACTCTTTCATATCCTTGTATATTGTCCAGTAGCCTGCTACATACTGTCACTTTAAACCAGTTAGTATGAAGTTACATTGTTTTACTCAGAAATAAATAGTTCATGATTTTATGATCAATCCAAAAACAATGCTAGGAACATTTTTCTTTTCTACCATTCTGAAATTGAATGAATTTGAAATCTAAAAAGTATGTGATTCCAAAGATTTTTGATAAAAGCTTATAGATTTTTCTTTATTTTTAAATTCTTCAGATCTGAATGAGTGATAAGTACAGTAATGAATTTTTTTGAATTTTATATTTTAACAAATAAAATAGGAATTTCCTGAATGTCATGGTACCTTAAGATGGCACTTTTGCCTTCCAGTGAAAATAAGAACCTTGCTGGAGGACAAACACCAATAGCTTCCGCTAACGTGCAGTGGGTGGCTGCAGGTCCTGTGTAAAGGTGCAATTCTTTATTTGTGGATTGGCTCAGTTGTATAGCTCAAAACAGGATACACAACTATTAGCTCAGTTAGTGTGGTTTCACAGCAGTATATGGGTGTTCTGAGAATAAAATACACAGCTACTAGACTTGCTGGTGTATAGCTAGAGCCGGACACATGGTTGCAAACTCTGTTGATGTTTTAAGGCCAGAATACACAGCTGCTATATGTGTTAGCATTGATGAGCCATGATATACAGCTGCTCTGTTGGTGATCCAAGGCTTGGATGCATGGCTGCTAGATTTGTTGGAGTATTCTTAGGCCAGGATATACTGTTGCTAACTCAAAAATCTCTAGCTCTGTTGGCATAAGTAATAAGCTGTTACTGTGGAGGTACACAAGTTTGAATTCTGTTAGTATAGTGAGTAATCTGAGGCTTTATCATGAATTGGTAACTTGGTGTCATGCTTGAAGCACATAATAATAGCAGTATAAGATTCAGAGAAAGATGGTGATGCAGGCTCTTATATAGGCATTTTATTTTGCAGTACATACTCCAGGTACTGTAGAGATTTTGGGTTGGGAAACTTGTACATAGTGGCTATTGGTTGATGCACCATAGGTTGATAACGTAAGTCATGGGTTACTAGTGCAGTCATGAGACTTACATAAAACTGTCTTTGTTGGCAAAAGGTAATCAGAGAAAGAGACATGGAAAGGTTTACAGAGGAATGACCTTGCACGTTGGTGTTTGTGTCGATGTTTAGTATGTTGAGGATTATACTGTGTTGTATTAACTGCAAAAGTTCATGGCACTGGGCCAGGGGATCCTGCTTATATTTATTGTTTTGTTTTCAGATTATTTCAAAAGAAAACAGGATTCAGTATGTCTGTGAATCTTAACTCCTTATATCATAAGATATTGTAAACTTTCAGATCTTGCAAACTTCTATTCATTTAGTTTCTTCAGTTGCTTATTTTGCACCTTGATCAAAGATACAATGATAAGAATGAATTGTAGTTAGAGTGAATGTTTGGTTGTGATGGAGGTTGTTGATAGATAGATGGTGAATAGACCTATGCGCTGTAGTGCCAGGTGATCTCAATACCCATTAGTCTTGGTAGTCATGTGTCTTCATCACCATGTTCATGGAGATCATACTGAAGGTTTCCAACTGTTGCCTGCCTGTCAGTTTTATTTGCTTTGATACTATATGCAGTAAGTCCTTATTTCTGCTTGCTGGTAAGGGATTGTGGTGACACTTAGTTTCATTATTTTCCTTGCCCTTTACTCTACCTCCTTTACTTTGTGTCTGAGGGAAAAAATAATCCTTTAAGTTAGGAGGAAATAGTATCTACTTGTAGAAAGGTGAAAATGATGGTACATAATTCTATGAGAACTCCAAATGAATCCTAAGAAAGTCATGTGTGTTAAATGATAAAGGTACTGTACTCTATGACATTAGTGGCTGGTGTCCAGAAGTGAGAACTGGTGTCCACTACCTTAACATTCGCCATCTGTTGTCTGCTTTCTATGTTTTCTAGTTATATATTCTATCCCCCCAAAAAAAGGATGCTAAGTTTTGTGGATTAGTGGTAACTGGCACTAAGGTTAATGCAACTGTAAATCTATTTGTGGGAAGCACTCAAGAGTTGTTTGGATGGTAAGTTGTGTAGGTACTCTTAGGGATGCTGCATCTCCCTATGATTCTTGAACTTGACATAAATATCCAGGTTATCTTGGCATCTGTGAAGCCAGGTGTAGGCATCTGAGAAGTCTTTGTGGTGGGTTTATACATTATATCAAGTAGAGACAGTATGAGCTTACCATCTTTATTTTATTCAAGAAGGGTCTTGGCTGATGTTGAATTATATACCATTTTTTTGTGGAAAATTCCTTGTATGAAATGTATTTATTATTTCTCTAACTTTTCCTTTCTCTTAAACTCTCAGGGCTTTGGTCTTCAATGGACTTTAGATATTCAGCTTCCCAAAGTGGTTTTCTTCATATTGTGTACATAAGGGTCATATATCTGTGTGACACATAATAGAATGGGTGTACAGGGATATTAGTTAACATGGTCATACTCAGTTATATTTCTTATATCAGATGACAAATACATTTCTACATATATGTAATATTTACATTTTACACTGTGATATGCAAAAATTGCTTCCATAGTTACAAATACAAAGATATTTACATCATGGAATAGTAAAAATATAGTTTGGAATAATTGCTACTTGAATATAAATAGAGACTTTTTTAAGTTACTGAATTTAGTTAGTGTGTGTGGATACACTGGTAGGTAGGCAGGTAGATAGGAGTGTGTGACATTCTTAGTCACCAAGTGGGACTACCATATGTTAGGGGGAGCCGCGAGGACATGATGGCTGCCGCTCACCACCACTCGGGGATGACCACCTCCCAGAGTGCCATCCTGGTTGATGATCCGGAGGCCTGGCGATCCACGTGAACCGGTCGGGGCTGTAGTAACACCCATCATCCACCACCACCACTATTTTGATAACTTCACATGTTGGTGCTGGTCTTGTGTTCACCTCTGGGCATGACCACTCCATTAGGTGCACTGCATTGTCTCATCTGTTGTCATCAGGCATCTCAAGTAAATGGCCAACTTTTTTTTTTTTTTTTTTTTCTTCTTCTCTTCAGACATGAGCCTACAGATCCATAAGTATGGATTTATATCCTTAAGTATAAGAAAGTGAGCTGGAACCAATTAAGGGCTCAAAATTAGTTATAGCCTTAAGTTTGCAACTTTGCAGAAACTTTAAGGTTGACAGTTCAGAGATGCCTGATGATGGCAGGTGAGTCAGTACAGCACACCCAACACTTGGTGTGTAGGGTGTGGTAGGCTGGCTTGGTGCTGGTGGTGGCAGAGTAGTGTGCATGCTACAGCTAACGTCACTCACTGATCCGTTCAGTGGCTATTGTGATCACTAAAAAAATCATATTTATTAACTGATAACACCAGGCTTTACACTTGAGTCTCTGTTGATTTCACAGATGCAGTTTTTGTTGTTAATAACTTTCTTCATTGAAATGTGAAATTGAAACTTCAGTGACATAATAAAAGTATTCTCTTGGAAGCTTTACTATCTTATGTCTGTTCTAGACTAGTATTATTCAAAATATAAGATTTTCTTCTCTCCTCTAATAAAAGAAAAATAAGATTAATGCCAAATCCATTACAAATAGAAAAGCAAATGGATAACTTTGTAATGTTTCTCTGTCATTTTCAATACCAGTCTGTTAATCTTAATAAGTATATCAAGATCATGTAACATGCAGCTGTGATACTGTCTCATCTTCTGTTGTTCCATCTTGTGAAAATCTGAGGTATTTGCTATAATCAAATAATCATGTTTGCTTAGAAAAAGCTAGAATGGACTTGGGTCTTACCTGTGTGCACATAACAGGAAATGTCTTTAGCTTGAGGACTAATGGGTTGTGAAATTTATCCTAATTACATGGTATGGTATTGTTAGCATAGAAATCCTAGTTAAGAAATTGGAATCCCATCAAAGCGGATTGAGTTTTTTTGCTACTTAAAAATTCCAAGAGTACCCGGCTAGGTTTAACCTACTGCCATCTTGCTTGCACTCAAATGGAATCATTCTTTGTTCCTGCATTTGTTTCCGTTAAAATTGAGAGTACGTTGAAATCACTGTATTATGTTGATAGCGACTATGCTTGTGGAATGTATATGAAATGTGTTAGTTATTTATTTCACCATTTTCACTTATTTTATCAAAGGCTCTACATTCATGACCACCTAATTAATTGCCCTATTTTTGGTAGTTTTCTTCATTCTAATAATGGATATTGTGAATGAAAATCTTGTGGCCAAAATTTGAAATGCCATATAATTCATGGTGGATCATCAGTTTTTAGCTCAGATGACATGAGCGTTAATGAATCACATCGTGATTGTGCCGTCATCACCTTTACTGCCTTCTTATGTATCTGTGTGGTATATACCATTTCAGAAGTCATGTTCATCATGGACACACTTGAAACTGAAATTACATACTGCCAACCAATCTTGTACTCTTGTTCTTTTGGTGACTCACAAATTCATGGAGGCTTTTTCAGATCACTGTAAGATATTGCATTTTTATGGACAAAATCAAGTTTCCTTTAAGTGAAAACAGTAGCATAAATTTTTAAAAAGTGTAAATAGTTCTGGTGATGTTTAAAGAAAGGCTTGCCAAGGGAAAGGTATTTGTCCATGGAAACCTTCCTTTGTGATAGTAGAGTAGCTCCATATTTTGAGTCCTGTATACTGGTGTACTGGCCAATACCATTATATTAAAATAAGTTTGTTTTCACAGTGGTGAACTTGAAACTTAATATCTCCTTGAGTTAAGTAAAAAATATATATAGCAGAAATTAATTGCTGAATATAGTTCAGCTGGGATATGCATCTATACTTTCTCCTTGGCCACCATATTGGTGCTGTCAGTAAATGTATGGCCACTAGGATATTCACATCACTTGTCTCTTCTTTATTTTATACTCCTCTTTAAATGCTTTCAGTCTTTCTGTTGCCTTGAGATAGTTTTCACGAATTTGTCTTTGGGGTGCATGCATCATTTGTACCAGTAGTGAGAGCAGTCAGGATATATGAATAGGCCATGGCCCCTTCACAACAGGGCTGTGGATAATGCAACACAGTCTTGTAGCACATTTGGACATTATCCAAATGTGATGTTATAAATTTATTATACAACAAACAAAAGAACATAATGCTAAACATCAAGCAGGTATAAAACTCTCATCAAGGAGCAGTACTATGTTACAGAGTAACTCTTGTTGTCCAACACCTTTGGAACCTGCATGTTCCAGTTATTTAATATACAAGATTGGCAAACCGTTGTTATATTCCCGCATTAAATTATGACAACTCCTACCATCACATATGTGGCTGCTTATTACTGTTTTCTGCCTAAGGAGTTAACATAACTCATTTAAGCTTTGCTAGTCAATTATTTTTAGAGAGAAATGAAGAATAATCCTACATAAAACTCAACCAAATGGTAGCAATGTAAATCAGACAATGATAGCAACACATTGGTTGCACAGCATGCATGGTGCTAATTTCAAATTGGTGAGATTTTCAAAGTATTGTTTATGTTTAAAAATTCTGGTTACTATAGCATTAAACATTTAAAAAGTGAGTAATGGGCTCCTCTCAAAGTATATGGACTGCAAAAACAAGTAACACCCTTTTATGGAAAACTATTTAGATAAATCTAGAGAAGTTAGTGTCTCTAACGGCAGTTCTTTCATATCTATGAAGCCCTTTTGACACAACTTCCACTCAGCCAGAAGGTCTTTACATTGACCATCTCAGAATGAAATGTCATCACATCTGTCTTCAAAATAATGAGAAGCAAAAACCACAACTGCAGCAGTTTTCAAGCACATGTCTGGATGAGTGGACCTGATCAGCAGGCATGTCCATCTCTGAGCACATTTGATGGGTATACCTGTGAAACACACATACCCCTCTTAAACAAAGTCATTAGGCAGTATGTGGTGGCTTGAGACAAATATTGGAGCATTGAAGCTGCCAAACATTTCTTCTGTTTAATCAATCCTTGCTCCGTATTTTCCACTTTTCTTTTTTTCTTGATATGTAGCAATAATTGTACTTCCTTCTCAGTAGTAGTGAGTACCATGCTTATTATACCACGCTCAACAGTCTACACTGGTATAATCAAGCATGCGTGCTCATTCATCATCTGTGTGGATGACATTCCCGGGAACGTTTTCCCAAATTTGCCCACCAACTGGTGTGTGCGCTGGGCATGCTCACTTGTCTGGACATGCCCAACACTCAAGAAAAGACAACAGTAGGGATGGCATAACATTGTGGACTTGAGCAATACTTACATGACCACCAACCAACAGTGTTTGACAAACTGGACAATGGCCACTCATGAAAAGAACTAATCAAAGTTTTCTCAGAATGCCCTGCCATGTCGCTACATGAAGCATTTTGTTAGTGGAGAATTTCATGCTGTAAGTTTCCCAGATTGCAAAAACATCTGGGGCTTGTGAAGCTTGGAACCAAGCTGTACATACAGTAAAATCCCTCTTATCCGGCATCAACGGGACCGCTGACATGCCGGATACTTGAATAGAAGTGAAATTATGTCCACAATCACCACCCTACACTCACGCATCTTACCATAACAAAGATCAGCTGATCTGATCAGCTGCTTAAGTGTAAGCACAACACGCTTCCTCTTTTCTACAACTTTAGGCATGAACAGTGCACATGCAGGACTGAATCACTGAGTAAACACAGTGCAGTGGGCTGTGGGTGGCGCGAAGCAGTGTGCTCTGGTGGCGAGGGGACAAAGTATGCCTCGCACGGGAATTTTAATAGATTTTATGAGTACACATTGATTTTTTATTGATTTCAAGGCTCACGGAAAAATGTGCCGGATACTTGAAGCTGCCGGATACTTGAATGCTGGATGAGAGGGATTTTACTGTATAAAGTTAACAGTGTTTTAGTGCTGATTGTGGCTGGAGCAGAGACATGCTAGTGTCACTCATATCTATGTAAGTAAGGCTTCTTTTGAAGAAAGACTTTGCTTGTGCTAAAAAAGAAAAACTAAATTAGACAGTATTCACTGTATGTTATTTAAAAAAGAACCAACTCATAGCTTCATAATACATTAACATGTTTGAAGTATCAAGTGTGGTGTACAGTTAATTTTTGTTCTGATAGCATTCAGAAACTTTTCTTGCTTTTAAAGTTTTAAATATCTTTACTTCTATTCCTCATACTTTTCATGTCTTATTTCTCTTCATTACACATGAACACAAAATTAAAGTATTATATCTTTGTGTGTGTGTGTGTGTGTGTGTGTGTGTGTGTGTGTGTGTGTATATATATATATATATATATATATATATATATATATATATATATATATATATATATATATATATATATATATATATATATATAATTTTATCTATTTATTTACATATTTTTTTGTGCAGTCTTTATGCACCTTGATTAAATAATTTGGCATTCATTTTGTGATCCACTTTATTAAAATAATTGTATGTTGTTTTCTTTTTACATAACTAACCTCTGTGGCTTTTTGGAATATGTCCATTCATCATATGGCTATTGACCTTTTTGGGAGTTCGTTGGTTAACCTTAATTTGTCAGTCTTGAAGGTCCAGATGCCTTATAACTTAAGTATTCGTGGTCTTTTTGTGTGTTTGCATGAAGGAGAGAGAGAGAGAGAGAGAGAGAGAGAGAGAGAGAGAGAGAGAGAGAGAGAGAGAGAGAGAGAGAGAGAATTGTCATTGGGGAGATTTTGGCAGTTAAGGACTTCAGGTTTGTATTCCTTCATTCACAATGGTACATTTCCTATAATATGTCACGGTAACATGCATCATTTGGGAAATCTGGGAATTTATCAATACTTTACCTGTCACTGGTAGTGCATGATTGCATGTCATACTGTTTAATTAGTGGTTTTCATGACTAAGTGTGGGAGAATTTCACTCACTTGTATTACATGATTTTCCTTTCTTAAGCTCTTACATATCAAATGATATTTTATTTGTTTTCTCTTATACTGATTCTAAGGTTGCATGCGATACATTTTTTTTTATTTATGTATTTATTTATTTTATTTATTTTATTTATTTATTTATTTATTTTATTTTATTTTTATTTATTTATTTATTATTATTATTATTATTATTATTTATTTATTTATTTATTTATTTTTTTGAGTGCAATAGAATCTTTTGCTTTTGAAATAGTTTGGCCAAACATTGTATAGGGGAAAGTTGCTTCTAGAATGGTGCTGATATATGATACCTTGGCCTAGAAGCTGCTGTAAAATTGCTGTGCAGGGCTAGGGAGGTTTTAGAGCTTCTAAATTGCTTAGAAGATTTAGAGAAAAAAAACTGCAAGAGGTGCTTTAACACTGCTTACAAGAGGTAGGCAAAAGAAAGTACTACCATCTTTGAGGTAGCATAGAAGGATCTTGGAAGTAGAGAAAGGCATTATTACCCAGGGAGACCTTCAAGATGATACAATATTATCCCTAGAGAAAATTTCAGTCATTGAACTTAAGGAGACTCCTCCCCCCTTTCACTCTGACATGGAAGGATCTCTCCCTCACTGTAACCCTCCCACAGAGGCTCCCGGGAGGACATGATCGCTGCAGCCCAGAACTCTGGCAGGCCCGGCGGAATGAAGGACAACCTGGTGGATGGCGGCTCAAGTCCCCCAGCCTAAATCTCCTCTCTGCCACTTGCTGCCACCCAAACTGGAAGAGCTGATACACCAGTGATCATCATAATGCAGGATGAAACTTTTCTCTTATCATACTGTTTAGATGTAACATTCAATTGAAGTTCTGATGACAACACATGTTGGGATCTGGCCTCTTCTAGGTGTTGTAAGAATTGCTTGAGTGTCTAGTAGTTTAAATGAATGGCTGAAGATTGAATAACTATTTTTTATGAGCCAGTAACTGAAAGGATAAATTTTTATTTCAAAGTGTCACATGTTTATTTTTATGGGCCAATGACTGACTGACTGTTCATTTGAAATATGACCTATTTTATGAAATATGTTATCCTATTGTCTGGTAATTCCCCCTCCCACCACAGAATTGCTGCAAGAATTGAAAAGTTTTGCAGTTCTTTTCTTTCAATATACTCGTTACTTTTTGTTCATGTTTTGTCATATTTTTTTCTATATCCTTTTGCCCTGTCTGGTATAATCACTGATAACCTCCCCCATCTCTGACCTCTTAACTTATATACCATGTTAGGGATGTATTGATAATAAAACTTTTTTTCAAAACATGCATGAGTAGCTGGCTGCGGCAAGGGCACAAGCAGCAACCACTGTGAAATGGAGTTCATAATGTATTCTGTTCTCTAATTTCCCCTACATCTTAGAAATAACACTGATGTGAACGTATCTCTGTTGTGTGTGCTGCTAACGTCCATTAATCATAGCAGTGTCTACCTATTACCGTCACTATCTCTTTTAGTAAATATCAGATGTTTGAAGAGGCTGCTGTTGATAATGACGATTAATTTTAATGCAAAACATTAGTGTACACTATTGTTACTAAAGAAAATTAGCGTCACACTCATGAAAGTTTCCATAAATGACAATAAAAAACTTCATTGTGGTGGGGCACGTAAGTTTTCTTTACCAACATGTGCCATGTTAGCCAGCCCAAACTGTTTCCTGCTTAATAATTACTCTGTATTATTCCTCATTTTATAACTCTTTAATTATTCAACATAACAAAATCAGATGTATCATATATCACATAAAAGCCAACAAAATGTAGTCTGTAACAAGATATAACACACAATTGCATGTATTCTGTCTAGGACGCACTAGACAGGTAAAGTAAAGCGATGGTGAACGACCGATGCACGCACTGTGATTGCCTTTAAATGCAATTTACTCGTTTGCTTACTTTTGGGGTTTGTCGCAACCAGCTACTCATATATTCTATTGAACTGGTATCAATAATGCAATACTCTCAAAATGAGGATGTTAATACTAATACCTAAACTGATGCTGTTGCAAAATTTCTCACTAGTAGAAAATTCTGAAGTATAGCTAATTCAATAAAGTTCACTTAGTTTCAGGCATGACCAAGCTGTCAAGGAAAGCCTCACATCATCACAAGCATCAGTACATCACAAAAAAAAACATTATTCTAACACAAATGCAACATTAAGAAATATGCCTGTCTGTGTTATATTAAAAAAGAGGAAGCAGCATAACCACATTGATAAGTTGTTTATAGCCAACAAACTCAGCAGTCTACATCATACAGCCCTTAGATCCTCTCCTTGGGCTTCACACTATTGGGACATGGATTAGGCACTACCAAGACACACTATAGTTTTGCCGGGACTCATTCAGCGAGATTTCTGGTATACTGTGTTAACAGGATGACTGTATATTGCATCTGCTATTTGTTATGTAGGTATTGAGCTCAATCTTGTTCACATGAATGCCATGCACTCAGCTTAGAACATTGAACTGGTAATGAGTCAGGCCTCTAATTTATTGGCTGTAAAATAATAGAAGAAAATTAACAGCCTCATAATGTAATGCTTATATAGGTGACATAAATTTATCACATGCAATTAAGTGTAATGGAAAGAGAAATTCTGGTTGCCAGTAGGGGAAATTTTTTGTTCTTTTGAGTATGTATTGCAGATATCAGTAATCCATAAAATAACCTGGTATCATTGATAGTAGCACTGATACATTGGTACATCCCTAATGTGTACACACACACACACACACACACACACACACACACACACACACACACACACACACACACACACACACACACACACACACACACAGATTGCAGTAGACCTTTGTAGGCAAGACTATGTTTTCAAGCCTGACTGCTGCTCCACACTGCCACCTGTCCACTCTATTCTTAGGCTGCAGAAATTTTGATAACCTTGTGTCAGTCCCCTGCCATGGAGAAGTGATGAGAAAGGACCAGGAACAGCACCAGAAGGCTTGAGTTTCTGCTGTAGTTTGTGTGCATTTGAGCTGTAGATCAAAGTTTTCCATGAATTATCATAAATTTTAAAAGGATGTAAGATAGGTAAAGAATCATCATATGATAATGTTGAATAAGTTGTATAAATTAATGTAGATGGACAATATTATATGTATACAACCAAAATAAGTCAGGCTTCTTAAGTCATTCTCTCATTGGGGAAAAATTGCATTCAAGCATGTTTTGGACACAGACACTATTTATTGTTCACTGCACACAAGTAAAAACAAATTATGTGCAGTGTAAGCAATTAAATAAAATAAGCAGACAAACAAACAAACATTCCCTTATATTATTTGATTTAACTAATATGAAAATATTAGAAATAGTGAGAAATGTCTTGTGTGTGCTCCTCATCAGTGTTGAAAGGTAAAGTATTAGGAATTGTGTATATTGGTCTCTATGAAGTTTTAATTGTGTGACTGGATAGTATAAGTGTATCGTTCTGTATAGCTGTAAAGAGGAGTATAATAGATGGAGTGTGGGGAAAGCAGAGAGAATGTAGTACTGCAGTTTGTGGTGTTCATAGGAGAGACTAATTTTCTTATAGTTTATTTTTCTTTCTTCTTTTGTTGTCCTAAGATTCACAGCTTGATGTAATTATTAGTCAGTGTTACCAAGTATAATGCAATATTTTTGGGCACCAGTAGAAGGAGCATTGGAAATTAGTGTATTCATTTGACACCCTATGGAAGCACATGATTGCAGGAGGTGCCATGTGAAAACATTTAGTGCTGTACACAGACCAGCTGTCTGCATTTCATGATTTGTATAATGCTCCCCCCTCACTCAACCCTGTAGTAGTGAAGGGCATTTTAAAAACAAAAAGCCAATGCCAACTGATGACTCAGTCTAATATGTAGATGCAGTTTAGGTGTACAATCTTAGAGTAAAACTTGACTAGTAAAGTAAAGTTCAAGACCTCTTGAGTTAATGAAAGGAGAATCAAGGTACACAAGGTCATGGAGGATCTTTTTATCATTAACCTTGATTAAAGCATCCTTAATTTTGCCTCTGGATCTCGCACATTGTGTTCATTCAAGTGTTATGTTATTAGGTGGTGCTGGCTTTGATTTAGAAGTACCCATCATTGCTAGGGGATTAAGAAAGGAGAGAAGCACCAAAACAATCAAGAGACAGGACTAGTTTGTGCAAAACACAGTACTGAATATTTTTAATGGTACAGTACTCTCCTGTGATGAGGGGCTGCCTCTATGTTCTCACTCCATGATAAAGTTAATTAAAAAATGTAAGAGATTATTTAATGATTCCTGGAACACCACAATAAACATATCATAGTTAGAGACATATGAAATATTATATATACACATATGGAACTTGATGTTGTAATCATAATTTGTTGAAGCAAAAAGTTGATGGTTTGTGAATGAAAATGATGTTGATCAAAACACACTTGACCATAAACATTACTGGTGGTAGTGTTGTTGCTTGAGCTATTATTATTATCATTATTATTATTGTTATCAAACATTATTGT
>NC_087166.1:475000-485000 GCF_035594125.1 Scylla paramamosain
GCTAATAAGGTCTTCAACATTAATGAAAAGGAAGGAATATTACTGATCTGCACAATGTAGGTAAACTAACTTTGAAAATGTCAGGAGTTTTTTGTTTAAGATAAAATCATTAATATGTTAAAAGTAAATTGGAAATTCATATGTCTGCATTTTTTTTTTTTTTTTTAATATATATATATTGTAATGCTTCATCATATTAGTGTTGCTAAATGATAAATGTTGAATGTGTGTCTATATGCCCTATACACCTTAGTTGTGGAGTCATTTCCTTGTAGTCTTTCTTTGTTTTCCTCTACAGTATTAGTAATCTTACATAGTACTGTGAAATGTCTAAATTAAAAACATCAGGTAACCTTTGGGCTTAGAGGAGCAAGGGATGAACAGGCTTTTAGTGACTATTTGTAGTTACTACTTTTACTTGGTATGTTGTGAAGCACCTAAACATTGTGCACTCAGATCTTTGAAACAATAGCCATATATGTGTGTCAGATAAAAAGATGAATGGCCAAGTTGTCGTGTTTCTGTGCATTAGCTACACTAGGTGTATTTAGTTTGCTGTACACACTGTATCCTCATAAGAGTCTTTGATGTCACCTGTGAGTGACTCCTAAAGTGTTATGTGGCAATGACAAGAGAAATGATGATGCTGTAATGGAAGTATGGTAATGGAAGACATTCTTCATGCAAGATTGTGTTTCAAATTACATGATGAGGAATGTGTAAAAGTTTTGCCTGCATACTCACTTTAGTTGCGACATGAAGATATTTATTGGTTGAAATTATATTTACACCATGATATTTGGGGGAAACTCACTGAAACTAATCACTGATGTGGATGTACTTATTGCTAATGGTAAGATATTCAATGTGACACATTAAAGAGATTATCTGTTTGAACAGAGTATTGTCTTTGATGAGGACAAAGTAACAATATTTTGGCAGTTGTCTTAAGAGAAATTCTGTATTTTTTCAGCAGCCAGTTATATGAAATAATATTAAAATATGGTCTGTAAGTTAATGTAATTGTATTTCAAGATAAATGCATTCTTATGATTTGGGACTTCAAAAAAATTATTCAATGTTTTTTGGGGAGGAGGGATGACCAAAGTACTCCAGTCAGTGTTAGTAGTGCTAGAGGAAACTGCACTTCCTATTTGTATTGATTTATGTAGATTTCTTTTTTTCAATTGTTTATTATCACAACTCACTTAGATTTTAGAATAATGCCATTCCAAAGGTCTTTTTTTCTGAGTTGATAACAATTTGTCCATCTCAGAAGTTTCATTCAGGGAACAACACTAATAAACTTTAGATAATAATATGAGTAGTTGTATGTTAAATTTACATTTTTTCCCTGCAGCAATATAATACTTTTATTTCCATCTACAAAGCTTGCAAATCCTTCACCAGAATTTTCATTGACACAATCATAAGTACCTTTCTTATCACTGATCACTTCATGAACTTTTGAAGAAAGGTTTTGTTATATAGAATTATTCTTGGTTTGACTTGTCTTCACTCAATCTCACTTTAAGACTCCATGAAAGTCCATTTTCTTAATAATTTGAGCTTCAATATCTTGGCAATTTTGCCTCCTACATATGTTCACATTTGATTGATTAAATATTTTATCTTTGGAAACATACAGCACCATGATTATTACAATGATGTGATAATGCATTCCAGGATCATGTTGAACTAAACACTTGTTTTACAGCTACAACCAATATAGGAATTGATGCATCTTTACAATGTGTCTTGATTTGCAGGACATGATTCTTCAAGATGCAAATATTATGTGCAGTTAAAATATACATCAGCAAATGATTTCCCATACAAACTGGAATGTATTTTCATTTCCATTACTTTTTTCTTAACCATTGGTTGCCTGTGACTCAAGGATGGTATGCTGTCTTACTGTAGAGCCTGGAAGTAATGTAAAATAATGTACATTTATGTAACCTTCGTATTTGTGTAAATAATTTGTTATTGGACATAAAGGGAATTCATGTCAGGATCTTTAACTATCCACTTATACAACTTGTTTTGTACATCTCCTGCATGGCTTGATGATGCAACACATGAGTTACAATTATTTCCAAGAGAAAAAAATTTCCCAGCTTTCATCAATAAATGTTTATTATCCATTTTTTGAGTTGTGGTGCATCACAAAACTGGCAGACAATTCATAAATTCATATAAATAATTATAATAAATACAAATTTATGTGCAGAAAATGCATACATTGCCGAAGACATTAGAGAAATCCTTGAAAACAGGACTTAGAACTCATAGTAACTTTATGATGAATTGAGTACACCACTGAATAGAAATTTTAAATTCTGTACAACTTTCTTTTCCTTCTTATAGCCAGTACACATGGTGCAATATTCTTCATTTTAGGAATATTTTCTGGCAAACACTGTAGTGATAATTTATTACTCATCACTGAAACTAATGCATGAGAATACATACTATTTCTGTCATCAGTTACCCGTTCAGGATCAGAGCACTGATCCTCTGGAAATATTGCAGCATTAAGTAGTATGTAACAGCTGCCACTCTCCCTAAAAGCAGCACAGTGTGTTCTGTGTGAGACTGTTAATAATGTTATACTTGGGTTTATGATGTGGTGTTATAAAAGGGAATATTTGGGGATATATATTTTATCAAACTTTGAATGATGCAAACAATATATATATATATATATATATATATATATATATATATATATATATATATATATATATATATATATATATATATATATATATATATATATATATATATATATATATTTTTTTTTTTTTTTTATTATTATTATTATTATTATTATTACTTATTTATTTATTTTTTTTATGTTCAAAACTCATGACTTTGCAGATGTAATGTTGTGACATTCCTTTAAACTGCCCACGATGAAATAGTTGGACAATAATATTAATGTTACCAATGTATGTTTATTTTATTTTTTGTCTTTCCAGAGCATCCTATACCATCTTGTAGTGTATGGACTGTACAAAAAGAGAATGAGACAAGCATCTGCAATCTACTTTGACTAAAGGTAAAGTGATGTTGTATTCAGTGTTATTCTATGAATAAAAACTTTTATAATCACTGCCAGTTATGTAGATGTTTGAGAAAGGCTCTTATTAAAATTCATTCACTTACTAGTTTCTTGTATGCTGCAGTTCATCCCCCTGCCTTTTTTTTTTTTACCATCCATTTTAGTGTTCCTTTTCTATGATTGTCATTTTGTCAGGATTTCTATTCTTTTCTTTGAATCATGTTTACTGTTCAAATTGCCTTTACAAATTCACCTCCACCCAGTCTGTTTGGTTACATAACGGTCACAGATACTTCTTAAGATGAAGTAAATGAGGTATGAGACTGACACAGTCTTAATTTCCAAACTGCTCTCCTGCAGCTCCTATCCTCTCTAGAACTTCATCTCAAGATTCCTTTCTGGCTGTTCTATTGATGCTGTAGTAGGTGTTCAACATGAGAGAAGAGTGTTCTTGATAGTGGAAAGGAAAAACATGTATGAGTTGGATGAAATAAGTAGGTAGGGAAAAAATAGTCTTGTTCTTCCTCTCTTAATTCCTAACCATCTTCTACTCCCTACTTGAATATGCTTGAGCCTGAAAGTAACATTCTCAAGTTTGTTTGTGATGTATTTTATTCAGTGTCTCCTTAGTAATCTGGCATATTGCATGATTA
Organism: Scylla paramamosain; assembly: GCF_035594125.1. Lineage (NCBI taxonomy): Eukaryota > Metazoa > Arthropoda > Malacostraca > Decapoda > Portunidae > Scylla > Scylla paramamosain. The sequence goes on from NC_087166.1 coordinate 478,721, forward strand.
TTATTAGTTACCTAAGCTATTTAAACTATTTCCTTGACCCAAATATGAATATTTCAGAGACAGAAGCCATTTGTTGTTTCCAAGCAAAAGCCTCACTTTTGACAATTGTAACACCTTCATCTTTATTTATTCAAGTCTAATGTCAATACTTATTGTTTCTGGGGGTCACCTGTTTGACCTCAACTTGTTATTATTCTTCAAAGCTTTTCTTGAGTTTTGTTCTGGTGTCCCAACCTGAAAAGAAAAACTTGAAAAGAAACAAGTTAAACTGTGCTTCATTTTGGCATATATTTAAGAATTCATAACAGTAAATTTTTTCCAACACCTACATAAAGTAAATTTATACAAACACTATCCACAAAATAGAAAAAAAAGTAACAAGCAGTATGTTTACAGCAAAGCACAACCCTTGACACAATTTGCATTTACAAGTTTTATTACAATGTGGTTGAAAAGAGACAAACCTCAGAGTTAAAGAAGAGTAGAGTTTCCACCACCTGTCTCTAATGAAGTGAAGCATAACATCAGTTTATCAAGAGGAAGACAGACTTTTATAAAGAAAACGAAAAGGAAACAGTGACAGACATATACAATTGTTGCACAGTAATTTCATCATGTTTCTGTATCATCTTTCAAGTTATATTTCATATTTTTGTGCATGATTTCTTATAATGAAATATAATGTCTAATCAAGTGTTGTGAAACAAAAGCCTTCTATTTTCTGTTTTTAAGATATCTTAATAAAAATCTGACAGGTTCATTCACATTATGAAGATCTCTGATATATACACACACCAAAATATAATTACATATTACCATAATGATAATAATAATAATAATAACAAATTTAACCATGTTCCCAAAATCTGATAAAGATAAATAACTTCAGTAAAAATGGTATTACAAATTCAGTACTAAGGATGAAGCAAATTTGCACTTCCAGTGGAAACATTACATCAAAATTTCATCTTTCAGTAGACTTACAATCATCTATCTTAAACAGCTGACATGAAAAACACACACACTAGTCTCCACATTGCTATCAAGACTACACAACAGTCATAACGGAATGTTGGTCAGGGAGAGGCTGGTGGTGCCACTCCCTCCCTGGCAGATGATCCACTGGTTCTGCTCAACGCATGTCATCAGCACTGTACAGACCCTGCAAGGAACAGCCATCTTAGTACCATCACAGGCAATACAATCACCACTCTTTTCAGTATATTAATCATACCATAACCAACATGAACTAAAATCAAGTGCACAGAAAAATTTTAAAATAAGTAAAATACATATATAACAAATAAATAAATAAATAAATAAATAGATAAGTGATATGTTGTGGGGTCATGAATATTTTTTGACATTGGACATCTTATTCCTTTTCCAGCTATGTGAAATGCTGCACTTTTAATTTGTTATTCTTGAGCACCATCCCACTAACCCTAACACGACCATGCCCTGCATATATATATATATATATATATATATATATATATATATATATATATATATATATATATATATATATATATATATATATATATATATATATATATATATATATAGGTGTTTGCAACTTCTAGCATTACTTGCTCTGAAGATGTGCTTTAGTGAAGCATGAAACCTCATCTCCAATTACAGAATGCTCTTCAGAGCCCTAGGCATTGATAAAATAAAATCTTTCAAACAGAGAGAGAAAAAAAAAAAAAAAAAAAACAGCAGAAACTTAGCAATGTTGAGATAGCAGTAGCTTTCGATCTCATCTGCTTAGAGAAAGAATATACAGAGATAGATAGATAAATAGGTAGATTATTGCCCAGCAAAGATAAATTGGTACCAAATTGCAAAGTTATCACAGAGTATCATTCCCAAAAATGACATCATTATCAGAATGAATCATGATGCAATGTGTTAAATAAAATCAATACTAGAGTGAAAGAGGAAACCACAAATATTTAACCTACTGGCAACCACAAACTAATGCAGTCATGAAAAACAACAAAATATATAATTTAGACTGATGGCAGAGTTTGATAATATGCAGTGGGTTCTATACCTTGGCTCGACGCAGTACTGAATCTTTGGTTGGGTCATAGGGATGGTCCTTGGAAGGTATCTCAAGAACAGCTGGAAGGGGATTGTCATTGTCACTGTCAATGACATGGCGAATTTGCTCAGCAATCTGTAAGATGGTGGTTGGTGAGATAAAAGGATAGGGTTACATTAGAAAAGACACAAATTACTCATGCAGCAATGGAAAAGAATGATAGAAAACTTGAGTGAAAGGGAAGGATTACAAGACTGATGGAGTGAAGGGAAAAGATTGGAACACTGATAGAGTAGAGGGAAAGGATTATGAAAGACTGGTGGGGTGAAGGGAAAGGATTATAGAAGACTAATGGAGTGAAGGGAAAGGATTACAGATGACTGATGGAGTGAAGGGAAAGGATTATAGATGACTGATGGAGTGAAGGGATTGGATTATAGAAGTATGACAGGATTATGAAAGATTAAAAACTGATAAGGTGAAAGGACAAGATCAAAGAAGAAAGAAAACTGATGGGATGAAGGGGCAGACTATTATGATTTCTTATTTTATTTTATTTATTTATTTTTTTGGAGGTAAATCTAAGAAAAGTATACATTGTCTTTGCATTTTCCATTTGAGCATCTAAATGTCTAACATCACTTCACTATTCCTGCAATTCAAACAGAAGCTGCAGACAACAGTGATATCTTGCTGTTAAGTCATGTGTCATGTGATAGCAACATCAAATGCATTACAGAAGGATGAGGTGATGGGAGAAATGAGCAGGATTATTAGGGAGCTTTAGGAGAAGATTAGACAGGTTTATGGATGGGGATGATAGTGGAAATGGGTAGGTATATTTCATACAGGGACTGCCACATGTAAGTCTGGTCGCTTCTTGCAGCTTCCCTTATTTCTTATCTTCTTATAAATAAAACTCTTTAGGTACAGTACACTGGTGAGTAATACAGAATGCTGGACTGTGAACTGTGACACAAACATGTCACAAAGAGATCACTGTGTCAAGTACTTACATTTTGGTTGATGAGAATTATATCAATACTTACATTCTGGTTGATGAGAATTATATCAATACTTACGTTCTGGTTGATGAGAATTATATCAATATCATCTCTCTTCATGAACTTCTTGTAGCAGTCCTCAATTTCTTGAACACTGGTGTCTGGAAACACATATATAAAATCTTGAAATCTTTGAAAATATGTATGCTTGACTTTTTAGATACACAGCATAATGAAATTAGTTTAAAATGAATCTGAAGACTTACTTTTATCCACAACCAAGAAGTTGGGTTCCCTCTTCTTGTTCACCTCACCGATGCCTCCAAGAAGGAAGCCAACACATGTGTCCTTAAAAAATAATAAATAAAATAAATAATAATAATAATAATAATAATAATAATAATAATAATAATAATAATTCTTTATATAAAAGCATGTAATATGTAATTTAAATATAGTATGAAGCAATATATACTACTTAGTGCTGCATTATTCTGGCACACCATGTACCAGTGATGTAATAAGAACACAAAATTTGCCTTGATATGTCCAAGTGTGTAATTTTTGTTGTGAAACACTAAGAACCTCAGACTAGAAACAATGCACACCACCGCAACACAATGAGCCTCAGCTGACCTCTAAAGCCCAAGGGAATGTTGACCTTGATGGTTCTGCCACCGTATGTGGAGAAAAGATGAAAATAACTGAGTGAAGCACCAGATGTCCTCAAATAGCAAGTAGAGCGCCAATAAATGGACCAAAGCAGACAAGGACTTGACACACAAAGCAGTTCTAGTTATTGAGGTGTCATTAGATGATAAAAATGTCCCTTGTTTATTGAGAAATTCTCTTTAAGAATTATTCTGATGAATATTATGCCATTATTTAATTAACAAATGAGCCTGTTCCTTCCACAGCGGCGAGTAAAATGCCAATTGGCTCAACATACACACACCAATGTTCTAGTCTCAGGTCTCCCACACTCCATTTTGCATTTACTGATAACACGTCTTTCACTCTCCATTTTGTATCAAATCATCTCAAATACGTATTTTAACATTTACATATTCCTTAACTTATTCTTTATTGTGACGTTTGCACATAATACGCAGAAGATAATGACAGGTATGGCGTGACCTTGTGACTGGCTACAATGGGGAGTAACTTTCCATTAACTAGGTCACTTGCTTGGCTTCTGCCTTTCTGACCTCTCCTGCAGAATAAGAGTGGAAGCATGGGAAAACACACACCATGATATAAGCAAGAAGACCAGGGCCACATACAACCTTCTGACATGACATTTCTAGGGGACACCACACACAATGTTTAGTTAATTTTTCCCGAGAACCACGGACCAAAATAATATATAAAAATACTCCACGACTCGTCAGACAACAGTATTATTAGTGGAATAGGTTAATATTCCCTTACCTCATCGCCAATGACGGCAATAAGCTTTCCCTGAGCTGCTGCTACAGACATCCCGAGCCAGTGTTTCGTCTGCTGTGTTTGGGAGAATCATATGACATGACGTCACGCTACGGTACGCTCATAGCTAGCGCCACCACCACCGCCGCCGCCCCGCTACGGTACTGCGTCATCTGTAATGCCTCCCTCGCTGTAGCAAGAAATCTTTCTTTTAATGGTCACGGAGATAATTAGTCGGGTTCTCATGGGTATGTTTTTTCTATTAATGATGTGCAGTCTTCGTTAAACTATGAGTAGAATCACAACTCCTCTCTCTCCTCTTCTTGCCTCCTTAAAACTTCATTTAATTTATGATTGATGTCCACAATGTCTAGTACAGGCTCGTTAGCGATACAAAGCAAGTAAAACCGTAACCCTTTAAATCTTTAATAGGGACCATAGTCGGCAAAACAGTTTTTGGAAGAAGGAAAAAAAAGATACAATTAATTTCTAGCAGATACCCACACGGGGCGATATAAAGGTACTGAAGAACTCATCATTTTACCATTAATTCCCGTAAGCATGGTAAATAGTAACAAATATGTTAACAGTCGATATATTTATATATAACTAAATATATATATATATATATATATATATATATATATATATATATATATATATATATATATATATATATATATATATATATATATATATATATATATATATATATATATGGTTATCGGTGTGCTGTTTGTTTACTTTACGCTTGACTTCTATCAAATTCGCCCGAAATTGTTTGCACCCGCTTGGAGGATCGAACCCGAGTCCTCAGGGAGACACAGGCTGAAGCAAGAGCACTCAGAGGCCCAAAGAGATCAGTTCCCAGCAAGCGTTCGCTACGGAGGCAAGGTCTAATCGTGAACAATCAGCAGAGAACTCGTGGTAATGAATTTAAGTTCAATAAATTCAAATACTGTAAAAAAAATTATGCAAGATTTGGTTTACTTATATGTAATTGAAAAACCATGTTGTACTTGCGAGTACGATGGAAAGCTGGTTTCCAAACACCTGGCACCACACTCTGCAATACTTGCGGGCCATCGTATTTCTTATCTCCATTGTTGGCTTGCCCATCCTGACAGCTGCTGTAATGTAATGAACTCATAATTACATGTTCCAGAAAGGAGTACTGGTGTTGGCATCTCTTCTTTATCCAACATTACATGCCAAAACCGTGACAACATACTCCTGAAAATCCTTTGGAGTGTCCCCAGGAGCGTGTTTACCTCAGCTTGGGAGGATCTGCTTTAAGAGGAAGGCAAGTTTAGAGACGTGGACATGTGTGTGCTGAGAGGTGTGTAGGAGCTGCCTTCTGTAGGCAGACTCACCTTTGCAGTTTCTTTATAATCTTACAATTCACACCTGCGAGGGGAGGGCCACCGAGCTAGGCAAGGGGAGAGACATGAAACAGTGAGAGGGAAGTGGCTCATACATAAACATACATTCCTCCCTACCCCCTTCAGACATGGTACGTGTATGCATACACATGTAGTGCTCCGTAACACCTATCCCATAACAAGCAATTTTCTTCTGTATTGATTAAACGTTTTCCTTTACCGGTAAGAACTTGAGGGAGGAGGAGGAGAAAAGGAGGAGGAGGAGGAGGAGGAGGAGGAGGAGGAGGGATGGAAAGGGAGAAATTGCCAAGGCACGGAAAGCAACAGGTGCCTCTCTCTCTCTCTCTCTCTCTCTCTCTCTCTCTCTCTGGATGGTGCTGATCGATGCGACGCCCTGTGTGGGCGGACTCCGCCCT